>NC_088922.1:24762500-24837500 GCF_038396675.1 Hydra vulgaris | reverse complement strand
TCATTGGATGTTATAAACTTATAACCATCGATTCCTCTTAAAGAAGATGCTGAAGTACTCATAAGGATATTGGAGGTGAGCGATAATTTTAAAAAAGCGACAAAATTAAATATAAAAGAAATAAAAATTCTAATAGAACTATGTTTATACCGACCATACTTTTTATGGAACAATGAAATACACGAACTTGAAAATTCAGGTCTGATAGGTCTTTCATTTATGGTAGTTTTAGCTGAATCTTTTCTTTAAGATCTTGAAAAAAGAGCACTTAATACAGCGCTGAAAAACAACCCACTTATTGATTTAAAGTCATTTTATAGATACGTAGATGACAGTCATGCTAGAGTCCCTACATTGCCCATGCTGATCAATTTAAGACAATACTTAATTAACAGCATCCAAAAATAAAATATACTATCGAATTTGAAAATGACAAAAAAACACTAAATTTTCTAGACATATCCATAATAAATAACAAAAATGGTAAATATGAATTTAAAATACACATTTAAAATACTATTTTGACAATATTTGTCGAAAATGGCTACAAACAATCTAATCTCATAAAAATCATAAAAGAAATAAAACGAAAGAACAAAAAATTACTAGTGACTACTAAAAACAATGAAGACATCACCAGTCCGTATCCAACAATTTCATTACCTTGGGTACCAATATTGTCTCCAAAATTACGTAAGGTGTTTAGGAAGACAGGATATAAAATGGTCTTTAAATCAAACCTGAACCTAGAAGCAATATTAACATCAAGAAATAAATCTAAACTACAAATGAACAGCCACCCAGGAGTCTACCTTATTAAATTTCATTGTAACAAAAAGTATATAGGTGAAACAAAAATGCAAATAAAAACACGCATGCAGCAACACAAAAAAAGTACAATAGGAAATAAAACAGAACGATCTGCATTAGCTACACACATGAGACATTGTTCACAACAAATTAACTGGGACAGTTGCAGAACTCTAAAAGTTGATGCTAAAAAGTTTGATAGGAAAGTTCATGAGGCACTCGAAATACAGTACCACCAATGTGCCCCTCAACAAAACGGTATCAATTTAGATGAGGGTTAATATGTTTCAAAAAATTTTGGACACCATTTATGGCGCACTTATGTCAGAAAAAGATGAAACCATCCCATTGACATAAAATAAAACTGCCGTTTTAAAAGTAAGATACAAAAAAATTAAAAAAACAAACAAAAAAACTTTAAAGCTGAAGACGCTGGTCACAACAATCCAGCGAAAATTTCTTTAATAAAAGTAAATAAAAAAATAAAAATAAATTTAGTATCAAGAGAAACTCGTATTAATTGATGTTTATAAAATAGTAATTATATATATATATATATATATATATATATATATATATATATATATTTATATATATATGTATATATATATGTATATATATATAAACCTGATATATATATAAACCTGATGTATATATATACCGGATATATATATATATCATTTATACCTGATATATATATATACATACCTGATATAAATATATATATACCTGATATATATATATATATATATATATATATATATATATATATGTATGTATATATATATATATATACCTTATATATATATACCTTATATATATATATATATATATATATATATATATATATATATATATATATATATATATATATATATATATATATATATATATATATATATACCTTATATATATATACCTTATATATATATACCTTATATATATATACCTTATATATATATACCTTATATATATATACCTTATATATATATATACCTTATATATATATTTATATATATATATATACCTGATATATATATATATATATATAAATATATATATATATATGTATATATATATGTATATATATATATAAATAAATATATATATATATATATATATATATATATATATATATATATATATATATATATATATATATATATATATATATATAAACCTGATGTATATATATACCTGATATATATATATATATATATATATATATATATATAAACCTGATGTATATATATATACCTGATATATATATATATATATATATATATATATATATATATATATATATATATATATATATATATATATATATATATATATATATATATATATATATATATATATATATATATATATATATATATATATTAAGGGTACTCAGAAGTTAGGTCATAAAAAAAATTTCACTAATAAATATGCAATTTTTATTGGACAATAATCAAGAAATACAAAATGTTTTTTGTTTTTTAAATTATTTTTTACATTGCGTTGGCCTCATCAAGGCCAGTGCAAAACATTTTTTTTTAAGTTGTATAATATACCGGGGGAAAAAAACTGGATACTATTTGAACAAATGAAGATTTATGTTATTTAAAGACATGTGTCAAAAATTATCAGTGTAAGTTTATTTTTAGGTTTTGCACTAGCCCTGTAACCATTGTGGACACTTTTTGCTAGTTGTAATCAATCAATCAATGAAATCCAGATTTTTCTGGCAGAGGATCTTCTGATAAAAATAGAGCTCCTATTTTTTTTTTTTTAAAGTATCTTAAATAAGTTATAGAAACATAATAATCAACAGTGTATTTTGACAAACCCCTTCGAAGAAAATGAAGGGGGGGGGGGGGGGAGCCGGAGGGGCTCCTTTCACCCTTCCAAGCCAACATTTGGTCTTAAGATGACTCACTTATATCTTGCCACCTTGGTGTTGGTTTCAGGTAGGATATTTTTTCTGAAATATAAAATGGAGTAAGCTATAATTTTCAATTTAAAACTATGATTTAAGTGATAACTATTTTAAAAAGCTGATGAAATATATAATCCTTTGTTTTTTAAATAAAATGGTATGTACCGCAGTAACAGTGCAGTGTCAAGAGGAATGCATTCTAGGATCTTTCATATTTACCTGGCTTATATCTTGATTTCAAGTTATCAGTGCTAATAGGCTGATCACGAATATCATATATACGAATATCACAAATAGGCATTTATTACAAAGTTTATCAATCTGAAGAAGTCACAGCCCAAGACAAGCCAAGGATCTGTCGCTTCCAAAAAGAAAGAAAAAAAAACACAAAAAAAACATGAAAATGGTCTCAATATAATGAAATTAGCAAAGACAACATTTATAACACAATGAGAACAGTTCTGAGAGCCAATATATCTGCTAATAATATTACTGCTAATCTAACAAAGTTGGTAATCGAAGGGGATGGTAATCCAGATTAGCTGCCTCTTTCATATTCAAGTGTATGCAGAGTGAAAAATAAGCTACTTAATGATGGTTTTGAAAAGTTAAAAAAAGTTATTGCAGTACTACATCAACCACAAAGATGTCAAGCTTTAATTATATTTTTATGGAAAAATAATAAAGGATTTGATACTTGAACACTTTGACAAGGCTTAGGACAGGATTTGTGTATTTTTTGTGTATTTTTTGTGTTTTTGATGACAAGGTTTGTCTGGTAATGCACAAATACTGATTCCATCTCTGGTCTACCAGTTTAATCCAATCAGTGACCTTTTGAAAGAAGCAGCAATGACAAACTGCATGGAGCTAAAAAGTTAAAGTAATAATAAGAAAATATTTTAAAAATCTTATAACTAAAGGTGTTGTTTGAATTTTTAAAGTCCTATTGCAATTATGTAAAGCTGCAGAAATATTGATAATAAATTGACTGTAGTAAATATAGAATGTAAGAATGCTATGTATTTTTAAGGCTGAGATCTGACCTTGGCAAGCCCTTACTGATGTTGGCCTGCAGTGGCCACGTCAAAGAGGTCCACATCAAGCATTTCGAAAAGGCAGTTGGTTGTAAGGCCACTGTTGGTTCTGAATATCCCCTTTTTAAATCCTTTCAAAAACAATGGCATTCTATTGATACTAAAAGTTGCCAGCTGAATAAGTTCAAATGGAAGTCTGTTCGTGGAACTTGGCTGGAAGATCATGCCATTGAAGCTATGAACCAACTTATGATGATAGTAAAAACCGAAGTTTTTAAAAACTCAGAGATTAGTTTAAAACAATTGTAAACAAACATTTACTAAAACATTAAACAATTGTTTTTAGTTAATTTTTTTTAATTGTATTTTTTTTATTACAAAATAGCATTTTAATTTAAGGGGGAACATTCAATAAAAGTATTCAATAAAATAATTATTTTAGACTAGTAAGGAGAGAGATGACTACCATGAGCTGGCAAACTTATGTCTTATGTACCTAGAACCTAGCTTTATCTACAAGTTTAAGAAACTTTGTGCTCTGGACCATGCCAGATTTATGGCTGAAGGTATTTATTATCTGAAGCTCTCATCACCAGGCTGTGAAAGTTTATTGCTATCTTCTATTTAACCCAAGTTTCTGACTAATGAGAAGCCAGATATTGCATCACAGCAGTTATTCAAACTAAATATAAATATTGTATATAATTATAAATTGACTATTACTAAAAATAATGCATAAAAAACTTTATAAAATTACAAAAATATATCATTTTTTATATATCAGGACTTGAATTCTATCTGGATGTCCAAATATATTGAAAATGAACATGCTGCCAGTGCAGTGTTTAAGTCATGGAGAAACTATAGCTGGTTCCTGGATCCAACGGTTGTTCCCATTTTTCTGGAAACTTCAAATGCTTCAATCACTAAATAAGAGGAGAGGGTAACCTAAAATACTCTATAACATGCCCAGACCAGATGACCATGTCATGAATAGACATTATAATAAAGATTTCTTACCTGTAATAAAAGACATGTCTGTACTTGACAAGCAGCAAGAACTGGTTGACTTCATCACTCCTGAATTATTGTTGATTTTTGACCTTTTTGGTCATGACTATATTCAAGTCTGAATAGATAATTTATCCAGCTAGCTCCTGGAATATTGACTCTGTGATTATTTAGAGTTCCAGTCGTACATGAAAAACTGGCTGTCGTCAATAATTTAGCGAAAGAGTTGTAAAACTGGAGGACAAGAAGCTGCTTATTGCTAATCACCTGCGCAAAAAACACCAGCTCAGCTTTTGAAGGAGTTCCATGACATAGAAGAGGTAAAGGTATCCAGCTCTTGTGAAATAGATACTGAATCAGATACCAGCACTGATTTGTTTCATAATGTTGATGCTCTATAACTACTGTTTGGTGACCAAAAATTTGCCTATTTGTTAGCGAAAATTTTACTATGACCCAACTTCTAAATCCCCCTATATATATATATATATATATATATATATATATATATATATATATATATATATATATATATATATATATATATATATATATATATATATATATATATATATATGCAAATAGTTTTAAATGTATCTACTTAATAGATTTCTTGATGTTCTTAAAAGAACAGAATAATAAAAAATTTGTAGAAATCACTTACCAATTTATATATATATATATATATATATATATATATATATATATATATATATATATATATATATATATATATATATATATATATATATATATATATATGTATTTATATATATATATATATATATATATATATATATATATATATATATATATATATATATACATATATATGCAAATAGTTTTAAATGTATCTACTTAATAGATTTCTTGATGTTCTTAAAAAAACAGAATAATAAAAAATTTGTAGAAATCACTTACCAATTTTTTTTATTTTACACGATTTTTCTTTGATGAAGGCTCTTCATACTAAAACTTATAAACTTCAATTTATACTAAAAATTAAATTATATTGTTTTGTTTCAGCTCTCAAAATTACCTGGGAAGATGTTTACCTTTGAAGCGTATGCTCTGTTTTATTTATTTTTTAAATTAAAAATCATGGTTAGTTTGATGTCATTAAAATTTTAATGCTTTTTTTAAAGAGTTGATTGGTTTAAAAATTCAATGGCTCAAGAGCAACTTAACAAAACTTCCAGATATTTTAAAGGTTTTTTAAGTTATACCTTAAAAGTTTGTTTTTGTTGTGTTTTACTTTATAGAGATATCATTGTTTAAATGCTGAGATCTAAACATTTTTTAGAAGTTTTGAGCTTTATCCTTTATTATATTCAAACATTGTTTTATTAAATGCTTTTAACTTATTTTAAGTTCTTTATCAACATGATTGTTTTGTTTCAGTTCTCAATCTAAAAGTTGGTGCACAGGTTATGCTCTTGAATAATTTAAGTGTTTCAACTGGATTAGTTAATGGAGCAAGGTAATTTTTTTCATATTTATGTTTTAAGTTTTGTTTATTTTTGACATTTTTTAAAATATTCAGCAGCTTTTGTAGAATATAAATATTCCTTAGCAAAAATTCACAAAAGATACATCATTTAGAACCTATAATAAAACAGTAAAATAAAAAAAACAACATAAAAATAAAATACTTAAACAATAAAACAAACAAAAAATTATTTAAAAGATCTAATTTATCTGAATTTTTGAAATGTAATAATTTGAATCCACATAAATTTATTATGGTTTATCTCTTATCTGTCTTAATGCATAAAATATTATATTCTGTTCAAAGCAACTTATTTGTTTTCAATTACTTAATTTTTTCTTAATTTTTAAGAGGAGTTGTGACCAAATTTATGAGTCTAAAGGAATCCAAGGTTTGATTTTTTTTCGTTCACTTAATATACTTTTATAAAAAAAAAAAACTTTTTAATTCAATTTTTTTTTTAATGTGAAATAATTCTATGCTAGTTATATTATATATACATATACATATATATATATATATATATATACACATACATATATATGTATATATATATATATATACATACATATATATATATATGTGTGTGTGTATATATATATATATCTTATACTGCTGATTTAGGTGAGCAGTCTGACGTCATACTGAAATAGTCTGCTGCCAGGGGTTTCAGTACATACATCGACTGACAAACAACCTGACTCGCAGCAGAGTGCTGCTACATCAACTGAGGGTTTGGCATGGGGGCAGCAATCTTTTCATTCATCATTCTTTGTTTTTTTCAACAAAACAAGTCAACTAATATAAAACTGAAAAAGTAAAACTCTAATAGAGGATTATTATGCCTATAATTACATTAAGGTTGAATATCTTTAAAACTTTGATCTTTTCTAATGTTTTTATAATATTAGGCAAACTCTTTTAAATAGAAAATTAATCATAAATTAAAATTATTCATAAAACTGTATTCAAACATAATCATAAAATACACTAACTTTTTAAGTTTAATACTATTTTTTTATAATATTCTTTATTAATTTATATTTGATGTTTTTTATTTAAAACAATCATTAAAATTTGTTACTTTGTTTAAAAATATTTAAATTGTTTTGTTGTTGTTGTTGTTTCATAAACTTTCTAATAAACTGTTTTTATACTACTAGGGTAGTATAAAATTATTTAACTAGAAAGTTTACAAAACAACAAAAAAAACCTTGTTATGTTTTCGGCTATATTAACTTTATGAATTTAAAAAACAAGTTTAAATCGAAACACAAAAAATTAATATAATTTCCAAACTTTATATAAAAAAAATTTTTGATATGTAATCAACTTTCTTCAAAAGTTTAGTAGTAAAAATAAAAATGAAATCAAAGAGAAGAACCTTAATACAGGTAAATGAAATCCAAGTGATAGTCCAAGAACCTTAATATAGGTATAGATATTTATTAACCTAAGTAAATAATAAAATTAAATAAACTGAAGAGTAACTAGAAACAATTAAATTAAAAAAGAATGCTGTGTTTAACAAACACGGCAACTATGTTTAATACAAGCGCAACAAATTAACAGAACAAAGATTGTTACATTTTGTTTTAATTTTTTTTTAATTTGCTTATTTTTTAAATCCATTAATATTGTTTTTATGCTTATTTCTTTTTAATGAATTCATAAATACCTAGTAAATATGTGTAAATGTAAATTGTTTACTATTTTAAATATTTTAATTTTATTAAAATATTTGAAATAATTTTAATAATTTCAATATAATTTGTGTAAATTTTATTGAAATTTTGAGAAAATTTAACATAAACAATGAAAAAATACAACATATTGTTACATTAAAATGTGAGTGAAAGAAAAAAAGAAAAAAAAAACAGGTTGAGGTGATGAAAAATTACAAACAATTTTAAAAATTCTGAATTAATGACATTTTAACAAAAAATTTCACTAATCAGAATTATTATCAGATAACTGCCAATAAAACATCAGATTAATAATGATTTTAAAGCTACATTTCTGCAAGCTGCATATCTACATTTCTGCTCCAATTTGAAAGCTACAAGTCGTCCCCTCAGTATTATCTTGTTCTATCTACAAATGTAATAAATAAATATCTATCTAGTATATAAAATAAATAAAAAAATATATATATAAATAAATACAATGTTTTACATGATATAATATATTATATTACATAGAACATTGTATTTATTTATATATAATTTTTTTTTATATTTATTTTACATATTAGATAAAACATTTTATTTATTACAATTTTAGATAGAACAAAATAATACTGAGGGGATGAAGTACAAAAAATAGTACATCACCTTCACAAATAAAACACATCACCCTCACAATTCTAATAAAGTAGTGTAAACAGAATAGAGGTTTTTTAATTAGTAAGAATTTTTTTGTTTTTAAATTTGTGAAAATATTTATGATCAGTGACATGCATTAGTATTAAAATTGTTTTTGTTTATAAATCCTAATTTTGAGCAAAAACTTATTAATTAATTAATAAGTTTTTGATTGAATGTTGGATTTTTTAAATATGAATAAAAGATCTAAAAATACACTAAGTAATTCAAAAAATTTTTTAAAGTTTCAAGTGCTCCCCTAACTCCCAGAACCCCATCCATTGAGTTTGATTCAAGAGGTTTTGGATGAGTTATAAATTTATTTTGTTCATATTGATAAACTTTGTAGATTTGTTTTAACTTTATAATAAAAATTACTGCAATAAAAATATTGAAATTAAAAATTAAAAGTTTTTGACAAAAGGATTGTTTTCATATAAAAATATGTTTAAAAAAAAAGAGGAATATTAAACAACAAATGTTAATGGTTAAATAAAAGGAATATTAAAAACGGTTTTAATTATTTTTAGAGTCCTAATGAAACAAGTTTAATAGAATTTGAGAATGAAGAATGTGAGTATCCAAGATATCCGGTGGTGAAGTAAGTAAGAATCGTGTAAAATGTTAAAGTATTATTGTACCAGCTTTTTAAATAAATTTTTTATTATATAAAGGTTTGTAAACAATTTGGAATTACTTATCAACCCTGATCAAATCTCAACGGAAGTAGCTGGGGAAGTTATAAGTTATCGGAAACAATTACCTCTTGCTCTTGCATGGGCTGTCAGTGTTCATAAAGCACAGGTTAATATAAATTTCCATTTTTTGTTAGTTACATTGGATAATTTATGTTAATTTAGTTTATTCTATCCTAATACTGTAGGGTATGACGCTTGAACGTGTTGAACTAAGTATTGCTAATGCTTTTGAACATGGTCAAGCTTATGTAGCATTGTCCCGAGTGACTAGTTTAAATGGTTTACTGCTCAGGTAAATTTTAACTTTTATAGGCTTTGTGAATAAATTTTAGTTTTTATAGGCTGCGTGAATAAATTTTAGTTTTTATAGACTGCGTGAATAAATTTTAGTTTTTATAGACTGCGTGAATAAATTTTAGTTTTTATAGACTGCGTGAATAAATTTTAGTTTTTATAGACTGCGTCAATAAGAAAGAGTATATGAAAAAGAGTAAGAAATATCTTTGCTTACTGCTCAACTTTATGCAAATAAAAAAGTTGAAAAAAGGTTTTTTTTTAAAACGAGAAAAAGTGTTCAAATTACCCAGACCTCTTGGTAATATGAGCTTTCAATTAGTTCAAAAAAATGACATTAAGTAAAAAATATATACCTGACAGTTTGAATATATTTGTGGAATATTAACATATTTGCGGAATATTAACATATTTGTGATTTGTTATTAACTAAACTTTTTATCAAAAGATCAAATTTTAAGCCACTTTATTGAAACAATACTACTTTGTTTTACACAAGAAAAAAAAAATTCTTTATTTTTTCAATTTTATTAGCTGAAACCTTTAAACGATAAAAATACAAATTTTTTCAATTTAAATTACAAAAAAATATTTGGTATTGGTAAAGTATTAAAATTTTTTACAATGTCTTGCATATATTCAAAAAGCAATTAAAACCACTGCAGTTTTGGGCTTTAAACTAGGTAATTTCAATAAAAAACACTCCTAGCATTAATACGTTTTATGAATGTATAAAACACGTCTTATACCCACTGGGTGGGTTGAGCATGCTCATTTAACGAAAATGGTATCTTAAAATCCAGTCAAAAATAAATGTTTCCATGCATCGTTTTCTAAACAAAAATGGAACCGATTTCTAGCTACATGTTTATAATGCTTTTTTTTTTTTTTTCATCCGGCCTTATATTTCAAGAAAAAATCAAAGAAACAAGTGGTTATTTTGTTTTCATAGATCGCATGCATCGTTTTTTACTCAATGTCAAATGTTTTTTTTTGTTGTTGTTGTTGTTGTGTTAAGAATTAGTAAATTTTGTGCACAATACTCTTGTGAAATTGATGTTGACTCAGTTTGAGTATTTCTTTCTTTTTCGTAAAGGCTAATAAAGTACCTGCGCTCTTTTATAGAAACTTTGACTCCGCTAAAGTATCAGCACATCCAAACGTAATTGAGTATTACAAACAAGTAGATCCTCTGTTTGAAAGTTTTGCGGATGCTGGAGAAGAGGAGCTGAAGGGTTTTATTTCAAATAAAACATCATTGACACAAAAGTAACTTTTTTTTTTAAGGTTTAGTAGTATATTTAATAAACAGTATAAATTCTCTATTTTATATTTTGATAATTAGAGTTGAACTTATCCATGGTATTCAACCGGATAATTACTGTATTCCGTCGAATATTAGTAAATTGAACAATAACGTAAACGATTTGAAGACATACACTGAAGCAGATTCTCCTACTGCATTTGTTTTAAAAATGGCCGAAGAAAAAATATCACATTGTAGAAAAACACTTAGCGAAATCGCCGATACTCTTAGAAAAGGCAGCTTAACGGGTGAGAAGGTAACGGCAGAAGTTTCTAAGGTACAAGCTTTGACAAATCACGAGGTTGAATTTTTTAATAGCAAAGCTATTGCGTCTCCTGAAATTTTTGTTAAAGTAAACTCAATAGATGATGTGGAGGTTCCTGTATTGTTCTCACACAAATCGTCTTTTAAGTGTAGCGAAAATTTTAACATAAAAAAATCATCAAATGAATTTAATCCGATAGTCATAGATTCCGATGATGATCTGAACGACGCACTTTTCGATGATACTAATTTTGACAATGATATTATAAACGCACCCTCTATATCCTATACAATGTGCAATAGTTTATCGAAGACGTACTTAAAAAACAAAAGCAAAGACTTGTTGACAGCTTATCCTCCCGTTGAATTGCAAAACAAAAGAACTCGAAAATCAGAAAATAGTTCATTCTGTCAAACCATTACAGCCTTAGAACAGTCAAACTCAGACGAATTTTTGACTAACATTGAATACAAGAATTATACCAAAAATATGCTTACATTAAAAAAATGTCAAATAAAAGAAAATTATAGAAATGCCGTTTTAAAACGTTTGAACTCGATTGATAAATTTAAATGAATTATTTTTATTTGTTGTTACAAAAATTGACACAAAAGTCTTCATTTAGAATCGGTTTATCTAAGTAGAGTAAATTAATTGATAGGTGAGTTGAACTAAACGCTACGCTACTTATTTAACTTACTGATCTCAAAATAATAACTAGATAACGTATTCTATTGTTTTTTGTTATTCTATTTACTTTTTTTTTTTTGTGCGAAACAAACTTAAATACATTTTTAAAGACATTAAAAAAAAAAAAAAAAAAACATAGTTTGAAGCAGGAATGCGAAGTCGGAGTCCAGGAGTCCCTGTTTTTACCCGGCATAAAAATTGTTGGGACTTCGTGATTTTTTTGATTTTATATAAGCATATGAACGTTTCCTATCTAGTAATTATTAACTTTTGTAAGTTTATTAATTTAAATTTGTTTAGCTAACAGTTACGTAACTTTAAACCAGTAAAAGCTCTTAGGCATTAAATAACGTTGCGTATGGCAAGCCCTCCAGTATATAAATTATTAAAAAATGTGCAGCGTGTTTATACCATACATTGTCTATAGAAGACATTGCATTTAAAGAATATAAGAGGCAAATCACAGTAGATGCGGTACACAAACCTTTGGGTATACACTGATAGCTAGATGCCGAACTATGTTTAGGCTAGGGTTGTCGTGTCTCGGCTTTTTCGTAAGAGAACGCGATTAGAATTTTAATTTTAGTTTAGCGCTTCGCTTTCTTACGTATAAACCGGGAAACCAACTTTACGTTGGGGACAAACATATACACTCTTAAATCTATTACAGCCGCGGTGCAGTGGTTAGAGTTCAAGAAGTCCGAGGTTCGACACCTGCGTTGATGCTAAGGTAAAAGCAAGTTTATTTCTAACGTGGTTTCTAACTATATTGTTTAAACTATTAAATATGGTTTTACTGATAATAAAAAAGTTATATATTGTTTAACTATTAGATATGGTTTTACTAATAATAATAAAAAAAGGCATATATTGTTTAAACTATTGCCCAGCCGGTATTTGGCTCTAAAAAGACGTCTTTTTAGGACCAAATATCGGCTGGTTTTACTGTTAAAAAAGTTTTAAAATATTTTTTTTAACCCTTTCTTTTGTAATGTTGCCATTTGGCAACACTAACTTTAAGTTCAAAAATCAAACCCTGTTTTATCTTTTTTTATAATTTTAAGTAATGCTTAAAGTTTGCTACTTCCTACTAGATGGTCACAAGTGCGATTTAAAAATGAACGCGCCGATTCGCAATTGTTTTTCGAAAATATTGAATGTCATTGTAGTTTGTTTTTTTTAATTTTATAAATCGGAAAAGAAAGGATAAAACACACTTTACAAGTGTAGCAATTGAATCTATTAAATGTGTTTGAGCACGTCGTCAGAATAAAATTAGTAATATTTTTTGAGTCGCTATAACTTATCATTTAAATTAAATATAAAAACGCATTTTGACATTTTGGTTTAAATACGCGTTTAGTTTACAAGTTATTATAATAACGATTTTTTGTGGGTTACCCTGGTTTATAGTCTCAGTTCCGTTCCGTAAATTATCACAAACCGTTTACTAAAATAAGTATTTCGAACTTAAGTTAGTGATAAAAAAATTTTATATCAAAGATTTTATATTAAAGTAATATCAATATATCTTATTCTCAAATTAATTATCAAAATAATTTTTTCTCAAATCTACTCAAATTCTAGAAATGTTTACTTTTCTAAACAATTTTGAGATAATTTGCGGGACGGAACTGAGACTATAAATCCGTGTACTATGTAATTTTGGGAAGGGTATAAGATAAGAGGAGGGCGATGCGCGGAGATACAAGTTGAGCGTGGTAATCGAACTCGGGATTTTTTGCTGATTAGGCGAGCGCTCTACCACTACACGACTACCGCAAGTACACATGAATTTAACAACTTCATTAAATAAAGTATATTAGTAGGATGAAGGTATTTACCTTCATCCTAAAAAAATCTTTCTCTTTTTTTTTTGCACAAAAAAATGAAATCAAATATAATATATAAATTTTTACAGCATAATTGAAACTTTATATAGTCCACTCTAGCATTTTAAGAACTATTTCATCCCTAAAAACTCTGATCAATTGACTCAAAAAAGTTAAAAAAAAAAAATTCGGAGTCCAAGAAGTCTCTATTTTTTACCCCAGAGTCCCTAAAAATCGATAGGACTTCGCATCGCTGGTTTTAAAGAAATATTTTGATGAATTTTTGTTATAATCTAATAATAATTAGGGTCACTAGAGGTCACATGGTTCTGTAATGTGCTAACGTTTATTTATAATAATAAAAACAAACTATTTTTAATTAATAGCTTTAAGTAATTAATAGAGATCGATAGTAAACGGTATATTAAAAATTTAGTATGCAGTTTACCGTACAGTATACCGCAAAGAATACTTTAAACAAAATTTTTTTCTACAAAATCGTAACAATTAAAAACTAAAACACTTTAATCATGATAAGTAATGCAAAAAATAATTTAATTATAAATTATTAAATTATCAAGCCAGTCCAAAAAAAAGTAAATAGGTGTGCAAAATAGTATAGCAATTAACTTTTAGCAAACTATCTTTAAGCATACTAACATTTAGTATACTAAAAGTGAGTAAGTGACTAACATTTTGACTTAGTAAGATACTTAGTATACTAAAAGTGAGTAAGTGACTAACATTTTGACTTAGTAAGATACTTAGTATACTAAAAGTGAGTAAGTGACTAACATTTTGACTTAGTAAGATACTTAGTATACTAAAAGTGAATAAGTGACTAACATTTTGACTTAGTAAGATACTTAGTATACTAAAAGTGAGTAAGTGACTAACATTTTGACTTAGTAAGATACTTAGTATACTAAAAGTGAGTAAGTGACTAACATTTTGACTTAGTAAGATACTTAGTATACTAAAAGTGAGTAAGTGACTAACATTTTGACTTAGTAAGATACTTAGTATACTAAAAGTGAGTAAGTGACTAACATTTTGACTTAGTAAGATACTTAGTATACTAAAAGTGAGTAAGTGACTAACATTTTGACTTAGTAAGATACTTAGTATACTAAAAGTGAGTAAGTGACTAACATTTTGACTTAGTAAGATACTTAGTATACTAAAAGTGAGTAAGTGACTAACATTTTGACTTAGTAAGATACTTAGTATACTAAAAGTGAGTAAGTGACTAACATTTTGACTTAGTAAGATACTTAGTATAATGACTTAGTAAAATACTAAAAAATAAAATACTTAGTAAAATAAAAAAAAGTTAGTGTATACTAAAAGTATATAGTACTAACTTTTATTATACACTAACTTTTACCAAATCAAATCAAATCTTTAACCAAAATGGTTATAAATTATTTCTAACTTTATGGTATATTTCACCGTATACTTAGAATATATATATATATATATATATATATATATATATATATATATATATATATATATATATATATATATATATATATATATATATATATATATATATATATATATATGTATATATATATATATATATATGTATATATATATATATATATATGTATATATATATATATATATATACAGTATCGGACAAAACGAGTGCAACCAAATAATGCTAATTTAGTTTCTTTATATAAAAGTGCTGCATTTTTTCAATTTAGAGAAATAACTATGTAACTGTTTAGAGACAAAGTTCTTCTAGTTTTATTCATCACTAATTAATAAATTAATCAATAGTATTAAAAAAAGTTGATTTCCTTCTGGTCAAAACAAGTGTAACTTGACAAAATGTTGGCCAAGCTGTATTTCGCTATCAATATTTCGTGGCGAATCCTGTGTTGTCGATCACAGCCTTGCATCTTCGAGGCATAGATTCGATCAGGTGATCAATGAAACTTTGTGGAATCGCTGCCCAGGCCTTTTGGATTTGTTTAAACAGTTGATCCTTTTAACGAACACCTTCACGATTAATTCTGCGGTTGACAATCTCCCACACGTTCTCAATAGGGTTGAGATCCGGAGATTGAGGCGGCCAATCCATTACCGATAGGTGGTTGTCTTAAAATCACTGCTTGACTACTTTTGCAGTGTGTTTCGGATCGTTGTCTTGCTGAAAAACCCATTTTATTGGCATATTCCATTTAGCATGAGGTAACATAACATCTTTCAGGATATTTTTGTACATGAAACGGTCCATTATTCCATCGTTTCGATGTCGATGCGTCTGGATGCTTCTGAATGTTTTTTGATATTTCTGGATGCTACTGGATGCTTCCAGATGCTTCTACTGGAAACTTCTGGAAGCTTCTGCAAGCTTCTGGAAACTTCTGGATACTTCCTTTAATTATTAAAAAACTTCCGTGACGTTGACATGGACCAGACTTAAGAAAATGAAACAAACCAAAAAAGTTGCACTTGTTTTGTTCGCTGCAAAATGGCACTTGTCAACGAAATTCTGCCTGTGTGCTGTCACCTGTCAGCTGATTGCTCATGTCATGGCATGTTATGACTCCAGATTCCTGAACTGTTTACTGTGGTAGTATAGTTCGTTTCGTTTTTAAAACATGTAAAATTAAGAACACTTTTTAGCATTGTTCGATGTTAGTTGCAAATGTTTTGTCCAATACTGTATATATATATATATATATATATATATATATATATATATATATATATATATATATATATATATATATATATATATATATATACATATATATATATATATATATATATATATATATATATATGTATATATATATATATATATATATATATATATATATATATATATATATATATATATATATATATATATATATATATATATATATATATATGCATATTAGGGTGTGTCGATTTTCACATGAAAATAATTTTTATTTGGCAAAAAAAATTTTTAAGCTACTTTTTTTCACCCTTAAACTATTATTTTATTGGACTTTTTATTCTTGAAACTAAAGTTTGCCGTAATCTCCGAAGTAGATCGCATTTATTTACCAAACCATGAAGTAAACTAAGATTTAACTTTGTTCGCAAAATCGAGCATTTCAAAATTTAGTTTAACAAACAACGTGTAAACAACACTTATGTTTTAAATACACACTCTCCTTATTGCAATGTTTATATTATTTTTGGATTATGTACTACATAATCTATATATATATATACATATATACATTGTATATATGTATATATATATATATATGTGTGTGTGTGTGTGTGTGTGTGTGTGTGCGTGCGTGTGTGTGTGTGTGTGCGGTGCGACCATGGCGCAGTAGTTAGAGCGCTCGCTTTATAAGCAGGAGAGCCAGGTTCGAAACGAGCTCTGGACATATTTTCGCGTCACGGTAAGGAAGGAGGCGTGAACTTCCTGGTTAAATGCACTTCCGCGGTGCTCTGTGACAAGACCGTTAGGACTTCTTGGGGCACCTAAAAAAAAAACTTAAAATATATATATATTTATTTATATATATATATATATATATATATATATATATATATATATATATATATATATATATATATATATATATATATATATATACAGTGGCGGTGTTAGGGTAGGGCCTGGTTGGGCGATAGCCCAGGGCGCCGAATATAAAGGGGCGAAACTAATTGGTTATTTTACCCTTTGCCTTTTTTTTGAATGGGGTTAAATTGAGCTAGGGGCGCCGTAGAAATCTCGCCCAGGGCGCTGGTAGTGCTAAAACCGGCACTGTATATATATATATATATATATATATATATATATATATATATATATATATATATATATATACAGTTAATATATATATATATATATATATATATATATATATATATATATATATATATATATATATATATATATATATATATATATATATATAGATTAACCTTTCCTGGCTTCAATTCAGTCCTCAAAATAATCAAATTATATTTGATTGATTAATTGCTAAAAACAGGCACCTAGTTTTCTAGAACTTCAGATTAAAATAAATGCGTAAATAAAATATATTAGTAAGAAATTAAAATCGTTATCGTATTAGCTTTTATTTGTGTTTTACCTGAATTCAAGAACTCAGTTTTTCGACATTTAGTTTAATACAATTAATATTACAGTAAATGTTGCATCTTTTTATAAGCTTTTTGAGACCAGAGAGGGTAGAGCTTAAAAGTATGATATCATCCGTATACGCTACCACACCAGTAAAGTTATCGTATATAGATTTGCCAACAATACCTTGATTTTTAATATTTTTGAGAGGACTTTCAGTGTAAAGGTTATTTAGGTGAGGCGAAAGAATAGATCCTCGTCTTACTCCTTGTCTTAGAAGAAAAGAGTTTGACTTACAACTTTGATATAAGACTGTTACGCTACTATTGTTAAATAACGAAGAGATAGTGTTAACAATTCAGAGTGGTAATTTTTTATCAAAATATAATTTATCAAATAAGATATCCCAATTACAGCTATCAAAAGCTTTTTCTGCATCTAAAGAGCATAAGTACACAGGGGAGTTGTTGCTGTTGTAATGTTTAATTGTTTCGCTTATTAGAAATTCTGCATGTAACGTTGAACAGTTAATATTGAATCCAAATTGTTGAGAGTGAGTATCTCTAATATCCGGACAAATAATTAAAATTAGGTATGCTAGAACTTTTGTAAAGATTGGTATAATGCTGATACCGCGATAGCTGCTTGGGCTATCAAAAGATTTTTGTAAGATTTAACAAGGGGTACAATAATTGCTGTCCAACCGTAGTTAATAGAGTAAATAAATCACAATTTGCGTACTTCAAATGTTCTGCTGAGATACCAAAAGAGTCAGGAGATTTTTTTAATTTTAGTTTCGAAATAACTCTAATTATATTTTCTTCCATTATTGCACATCGTCATGTTTTCTACACAGGGGAATTTTTCAATTTTTATTACGATGTGTTATTTTTGGAGTATTCAATACTTTTTCGAAGTGGTTTGCGAATTCTGAAGTAATGGATTCTTTGTCTTTTTTATTATTTATGGTAAATAGCCTAGAATTTATGTCTTTGTTTAAACATCTGAATGCATTCCAAAAGTTTTTTGGCTTAGTATTTTTCAACTTTTCAATTTTAATATACTGTGCGCAAATTTTATTATTTTGAGCCAACTTGATAACTTTGCAAAAGTTTTTACGAGCCATTAGGTAACGATTGAAAGTTACAGAGTGTAAATCTTTTAAAAAACCAGAATCTCTCCGTTTTTTAAAATGTATTAAAAGAATTTTTCTAGAGTGAGTTAATTCAGGTGTCAACCAAAATTTTGAATGCAAACATTGCTTTTCATTATTTAGAGTTTCCTTAAAAGCTATTTGAGCGCTGCCAGTAATTATTTTATAGATTTGGATAAGGTTGTAATCATAATCATGAGTAAAATTGAAATTGTTAAAGCAATTGGTCAGATGATCATTATATGAATTTATAAAGATAGAATTGTTCCAAGCGAAGCTAGGAATATTAGTATCTGCTGCTATTTCAACGGTATTGTATTTCGTTTGCTTACCTGTAACTTCAACTGATATTGATAGTGGCAGGTGATCGCTCAAATTAATTTGAGCACTCAGGATGAACAGTGCATTTATGATTTAAAAAACTTGTATATTTTGATACAGCGATGTGATCAATATATGACGAATTCGGTAGTGTTTGGTGTCGATATGTGTATGTTGGGCCAGAACCTTTAGTTACATCTACTACTTCTAATTAATTTGTTTTTAAAAACTCCGATAGGTGCACAGAATAATTATTCCTTTTGGAAATCGATCTTTTAAATAAATCATATATTTGGTGTCAAAAAGTTTGGAAGTCACTAGCTGTAATTATATTGCCGTTATCTTCGTAACTATTAATTAGACCTTTGACAATATCTAATTGATTTTTGTATTTTTCTATTGACGAGAGACTGTTCCGCGATGAGGAGAGAATGAGGAGAGGCTGTTTCGTGATGAGGAGAGGTGTGTTCCAATAACTATGATATTAAGTTTATTTTTTTCGAAATTTATTGCTAAAATATGATCATCTTCGTATATTACTCTAATATTTCGGAATTAATTTTTTCGTATGGATAATATAATTTTTTCGTAAAGAATGCATTTCCAACAAATGATCGACTTTTTCATGTTTATTAGATGGATAGAAATAATTGGAGTGTGCATTGTTAGATATATCTCTTATTATGGAGTATTCAAGTTTAGATATCCAATGTTCACATAAAAATGTTATACCATAAGACTGTGTAAGTGATTTCGCAAAGTCAATATTTGACTTTAGACCCTGAAAGTTGAAAGTAAATATATCGAAAGTTGATGAAGGTTTGTTTTTTTCTTGTATGCTGCTTGGATCCATCTTTAATAAAAATTTTTATCCTGGCTCCCGTTGGATACCAGATTTTGTTCACTGTTTTTGAAAAGGCGTTTTGCCCAAAAAGATTTTACGATTATATTATTGTGCCACAACTCAGGGTTGAAAATTTTTGTTTTTTCCGAACTGTTTATTGTAACTCAAAATGATCTATTATACTCGTTTACTTTATTTGCGACAACCAGCAATGGCATAATGTCCATTTCACGAATCATATAGTTTTTAAGATCTTCTTTATTAACTTTATTGCCTATGTCTCCCACAAAGACATCAAATTTACGTATAATTTTGATATGCATTGCTTTTATAATCCGCAATTTTAGTTCCAAAAATAGGCTCGACCACACGGTACCTTTTTTCGAAAGATAAGTTTTGGTGGCGTTTGACAGAGCGCACGGATTTTTAATGTATGTTTGGCGATTGTAGAATAATATCCGAATTTAAAGTTTTTATTTTTTCATTGGTATTTGCGGTCGATTTGAGCTACGACATTCGCATACGTTTTTAATAGTTGTGGTTGATTTTTATCTTGTGAAAATGTTTTATCCAAGGTTTGTTTAATTATATTATTTTTAACATCTGGAATGAATCTATTTTTTTCACTATGCGCAAAACCATGGAGTTTTAGGTTTGGCATTTGACTCGGCTGTAAGATAACGGAGTCAGATTCCAAACTTTTGTTTGTTATATTCAATTTTTCAATAAGCTTATTTTGAAAAACTATTTTTTCTTTTAATAATCTGAGTTCCTCTTTTATTTCCTTAAATTCTTCTTTCCTTTCTTTATTTTCTTTCTGTATTTCCTTTGAAATATGAATCAACTCTTTTAATGATAATATTAAAGAATTATCGTTGGGTTGTGAGTTGATATTTTTTGTTGAGGTGATCACTTTAACAACCACTTTGTGAAATTGTTTTTCAACAAGGTTTTTCTTTAGTATTATTGAGAATCTATAAATATCTTCCAAACATAAATTGGTTTTATACTTATTACGAAGACTTTTTTCGACTGGGTTTACTGGATCTAGTGTTACATTTATCTCGTTAAACTCTTCGGTACAAAATGTATTAACTATTTCAGCCGTTGTAATAGCCGTTCTCGAAAAGTTAGAATTAAGTTTTCTGATATTAGGCTCATATTTAGTATAATTAAATCTTTCGGATGCGAGGATATTTCATCAATATTCTTTATAAAATTATCTTCAAATGCATCCATATCACACTTCACATTATCAACTATGTCCTCAATTGAACGTGGTGCCATCTTGATTTTGTAAGAAAAAAAGGATATGTTTTTTCTTAACTTTTATCGATAAAAATCCATTTAAAAACATACTTTACTTCACAGTTTTATCTTCTCCTGAAACGCGTCTTGCTTGCGGAATATCATGCGCATAAAAAAAAAAACAAAAAAAAAAACGTTTTGAACATATTTGTTCAATTTATTAGTGAAATTAGGCGTTACGTAATTTACGGACGATCCCTTAACAAATTTCAAGTTATCGCGTTTTAAACTATACCGCCATTATGGAAGACAAACAAACGTAAACAAAACAAAGTGATCGGCAATGCGAACAGAAAGCGAAGATTTGTCTAAGCTTGATTCTAATGCAAAGCAAAGATATTTGGAAAAAATTTATAAACCATGTTGACCCATATCTTCTTAAAGATATTGATTTCTCCGATAATATAGATAGTTATCCAAATGTTACATATCTGGATATTGTGAACTATTTTTTATTTGCTCCAGTCCTCTTACTAAGGATCAATTGAAAGCATATAAAACTCTTGATTCTTATAATCAATTTGTATCAGATTGGGTTATCAACGTTGGTGTCAAATTATTTGAGAAATATGTTCTTATTCATGGCAGAGTAGGTTATTAAATTTTTAGTTCAATATTTAAATAGCTTTCTTGTTTTAATTTTTTTTTAACCAATATTTTAGGTGAAACATTCTCAAAAAAATGAATGATGTATGTTATATCCATGGATTATTTCGGAGAAGTCAGTAATTATAGTTTGTGCACATTGCAATTGCATGGTTGTTTTGGAGAAAGCTGTTCATATTGGTGCGGTACTATTTCATATTGAGTGTGATGAGCAAATCTTTGCAACGTAATTTAAATAATAAAGTTCATGGCGTAATCAAAGAAAAAAAAATAACACATAGAAAAAATGTTTCTATTCCAACAAAAGAGGAAACTGATAAATTATTTTTAGACCTGAGTCAATGTGGAACAAAACCAGCTATTCTTTCAATTATTCCTGAATTTACCAAATCTTATGAACCATCAATAATAACAGAAAAATATCCTGAATCATTGTCAGATCTTTACCAGAGCAATATAATTTTAAACTTTGAACAACTCCTAGCTGCTTGTTAAAAAAAAGAATTACAATAACGATTGAGCTAAGTAAAAATGTTGAAAGTACAACGCGACTTCAAGCAAAAAGTAAGAACTGGTTTTACTTTAGGGCAGGTCGTATAACTGCTTCAAAATTTGGGAGTGTATGCTGCGCAAGCATCACCCAACCACCAATCAGTTTGATTATGCAAATGTTACCCCGTTCAAGCTCATTTTTGCACAGCAACAACAAAATGGGGAAATGACCATGAAAAAAAGCATTAATTTTGTATTCCAAAACTATGGAAAAGAAACACTCTAAATTTTCAACAAAAAACTGTGGGTTTTTATTTCAGTTTATCAACCCTTCCTTGGTGCATCGCCAGATGCAGTTATTAATTGTTATTGTTGTGGAAATGGTTGTCTGGAGATAAAGTGTCTATATAGTGCGAAAGATAAATACATTAGTGAGTTATTAAATTCTAAAAATTCTTGTCTGGAAAATAATGGAGTTTATATAGCTCTCAAAAAATCATATAAATATTACTATCAGTTTCAGTGTCAGTTATATGCTTTATCAAGTACTGTGATTTTTTTATTTAGACATCAAAAGATGCGTATTGTGAAAGAATTTTTCCGGATTTGGAATTTATAGACAAGAGAATATAATAAAATGTAAACTATTTTTTGAAGAATGTATTTTACCTGAACTAATTAACAAATTTTACAGCCATAGAAATCATTTTATGAAAGAAATATCGGATAAAAATAGAACACAACTACTTTAAAAAAGAAAACAAAGTTTTTATTGATCACAATTATTGTATTAAATTGAAATAAAAGTGTAAATCTTTTAATAAAAATATTTTAAACTATTTTTGTTATAAATATTTATAATTATTTTTGTTATAAATTCTAGTTTCACTACTTATTCAATCCAATTTCTAAAAAACTATTTTTAAAACTAAAAAAAACTAAATTTTTAAAAAACTATTTTTAAAACTAAAAAAAACTAAATTTTTAAAAAACTATTTTTAAAACTAAAAAAAAACGAAATTTTTAAAAAACTATTTTTAAAACTAAAAAAAACGAAATTTTAAAAAAACTATTTTTAAAACTAAAAAAAAACGAAATTTTTAAAAAACTATTTTGCAATTGAATCACATATGTTTATCAAAGAAGAACAAAAAATAACAATTTTGTCTATTGAGCATAACACAGAATCTTTAGTATATTAGTAATCTAATGGCATAATACTTTGTAGAGCTTTATATTTGTTGAATTATAATCCAATAACCCTCTCAATGTGTACTCAAACAGAGGCAATTTTCCGGGTTGTTTCTACATTTAAACAAGTTAGTTGTAACTTTCCTTTCGTAAATCTTGGACTCTTTAGCTCCCTACAATAAAAGCCAACACTATCAGCAATGTTAAAACCTCTATCATGCTTTGTTAGGTATTTATCGCTAACGCGTCCTCCCCAAGCTTTATGCGTAGATTAGATGATTTATTTATGAATATTTCAAAGCAATCAATTATTACAGCCACTTTTGTTTCAAAATATTTTCTGAAGCATAAAGGCATAGTTTCCATTAGCTCATTGCCAGCAGGCCATTTAATTAAATATTTTATTCTGAAGTACATAATGTCAATCCATCTTAAAAATACTTTTGATATGGTCAATTTTGAAATTTCGAATCTATTAGCAAGGTCTCTAATAGTTAGATTTAAACGCAATCTCATAAGTGTCAAAGAAAATTCTTCAAAGTACTATAAAGCTTAGTTCCCATTTTCAGTTATAACAGGCTTTAAAAAGTTAAACAAACAACATAAAATTTTCAAATTTGGCAATCTAGTGTAAAATGCTACTTTTGAATCTGTATCAAACTATTCAATAGTTCCCACATGGAGTTTGACTAAATTTGCACGCAAGTCATAATCAAGTTTGTTTTTATATATATACTCATTTTCTATTTGATTAATATTTGTGACAGTCATATCTGTTCAAATACTCGCATCTACTAAGTTTTCATAATCGATTGTAACACTTTCTGAGAAAATCACTACTTTTAAATTATCTATTTGAAAGTCTACAATTGAATCTTCAGAAGAGTTTAAATAAGTGATACTTTTTTTACAAGACATATAATTATTTCGACTTGTTAACAATGAACGGTTTTTGTGTCGTAAATAACGTTGTCTAGATTTCTCAACCTCAAATTTAAACTTTTTGTGCCCCAGATTTAAGGATAGAACCCAATCAGGATTATTTTGTGAGAAAAGTGAAGCAGGTTTTCCTAAATAAAAATATGAAAAGAAAGATTTACCCTTTTCACGATTTGAACACGCAAATACAGCAAAAAAGTTGGCCATGTTATATATATTTTTTTTTCTATAAAAAGTTTGCATATTTATATATTTAACTTAAATTTAAAATAAAACAATAATAATAAATAAATAAACCAGATTAAGATTTATATTTTCTAATTTTGTTAATAAAATTGTTAAATTTTATAATATAATATACTTTTTGAAAAAACTATGAATATAAAAATTAGTCTGTTAGTTCCGCTAACTTAGTTGTCCTCCATAATAGCAGAATTCAAACCAAAACATCTCTCAATTATTTCGTGACGTCGAGCTAGGAATGGTGGATTAGCATTCTAAATATACGTAGTTTTTATTGATATAATTATTATTGTTATTGTCGTTATTATTATTATCATTATATTTAACGCTTTGTTTTTGAACTTTTTTTTATATATTAGTTTTCTTTGCTTATCATTCTTTATTTTTATTTTATTTTCTTTTAATTTGAAAACCTTTCTGATTTTTTTTTTTTTTTCTTTAGATTTCTATAGTCACTATTAACTATATCTTTCGATTCTCATCGATTTTTCGTATACTATTATGTTATCTATTTAACTTTTTAAATTAATTTAAAACAAAGAAAAACAAAAAAAGGCTTTCGCGTAATTTTTTTTCTTTTCCTTTAATTTTTTTATTTTTCCGTTTTATTTAGTCCACAAAAATTAATGAATAATTTAATTCAAATTTTATGCAACAAATCGACATTTTAAACGTAAAAAACGTTTTGGCTGCCTCTCTAGTGAGGTACTTTAATTCATCTTTAGGGGAGTGAACTGAATAGAGAATCGACTCAGATCATTCTCCTTAAAGCGTGTCATTTATTGTAATAAAAAGCAAAGTTGTAAAATAAATAAATAAGTTTTAATGTTCAATAAAGAAAACTATCGGTTTATAAGTCTTTATTAGCGATAAACTAAATTGATACGTACAAGAAAAAAAAACTCGGTTTTCTTAATATTTGAATTTTTTTAAATGTAGGGGAACCTGTTGTACCTTTGACCACTTTTTGCTTTAAGGCATTTTTTGCGTAGCCTATTGAGTAAATCCAAACCATTCAAACTTTATAATATTCTCTTATATTTTGCCCAAAAATTATACTTAGAACTTTTTTTTCATTTGACCAAGAAGTATCTTTTTCCCGCGTTTTAAAAAAAGAAGTCTATTGGTCAAAGGTACAACACGTACGTTGTACCTTTGACCGATGCGCGTTGTTCCTTTGACCAAAATGTTATTATTAAAAAATCATGCAATGTTTGAACCCTTTTTAATATTTTAGCTTGTTATATATTATATAGAAACTTTTGGTCCATCTTATATCAATAAAAAAAATCTAATTATTTTGTAATCAATCCTAATTGTCTAAAAAAAAACTAGAAAAATCAATCCTTACAATCTTGCAAAGACTTGTGTATTAAAGTTACGATACTCAGTATTACTAATTTTTTTCAATAAAATCAGTTATTATAACTATTTAGATAAAGTCACATATTTTCATTAGTTAGATGCTACTTACATGAAATAATTAGGATTAAGGTCCAAAGCTTTAAACGCGATTTAATTGTACAAAACATATTGTCTAATATATACAGTTATTTTTATTATTTTAGATAAGAAAAGAGCAAAAATATATCTTTATAACTTATGTTAGCTGGCGGTCTATATTCATTTACATATAATCATAATGCTTTTTATAGAAAATATCTTAATGATGACAACAAAAAATACAATGATAAAAGAGTAAAATATATTAACTATTGCAAATAGTCAGATCAACATCAAACATAAGATACTG
Organism: Hydra vulgaris; assembly: GCF_038396675.1. Classification (NCBI taxonomy): domain Eukaryota; kingdom Metazoa; phylum Cnidaria; class Hydrozoa; order Anthoathecata; family Hydridae; genus Hydra; species Hydra vulgaris. Next base: position 24,810,838 of record NC_088922.1, on the reverse strand, counting down.
ACGCTTAGATAAACCATGACCAATACTTGGTGGTGGAAGTTTCATAATAATATCCTTATGTTCAAAATCATAAAGATTGTCATCTTCTCTTATAAACTTGTTACAAAAATCTCCTGATTTCTTAAGATACTTAATTTTGTAAACTATACCAACAACTTCTAAAACTTCTGCTACATAAAATCTAGAGCATTTCTTTCCAGCCAACTTGACAATTAAAAAATCTCCAGAAACAATTTCACTTTCATTATCAAGTATATTTACTCCAAAATCAATTTCATTAGAGCTTTCATCACTTAAACATATGTCAAACTGACTAAAAATAATCTGCTTTGCCATTTTTTTACTTTTGCTTGAAGAGGTCTTTTTAAATTGTTGGTTATTAGATTTTGAATCTAGAATAACTTTAATTTCAGGGGTATCAGTTAAAATACATGATTTTCTATTACGTCTTTTTGAAGTATTTGTTTTTCTTAATTTGGCTTTAGGATGAGGTCGTATTATCTCAGGTGAAACAATTGATCTTGATGGTAAACTCACAGTAGGGATTTCCCCTAAAACAATAGATGACGTTGATGGTACACTGGATGGAGCAGTTTTAACATCAATAATCTCATTAGAAAGGCAAGCTTCAGTATTCACTATTGGCCTATCAGTAACATTTGCAGCTAAAAAGTCAATATCAGTAAAAATATTTTCATTAAATGGATAAAATCCAGTACATTTAAAACTGTTTATAATATTATTTGGTACAAAAGCATGAGGATAAGCTTGACCAACAAAGTAAGATATATCATAAATTGTGACTGGTTTACCAGCATTGCCTGGTGATATCATCCAGTTATTCATGGCATTGTTATAAAAAGTTTTAAATGGTCCAAAAACACCACGATCAAGAGGTTGCATTTTATGGGTTGTGTGAGGATGAAATGTCATTAAAACTATGCCTGATTTTTTTGCTAACTCAATAACAGAAATGTTTACATGACTCTCATGATTATCCATTAATAAAAGAACAGGTTTTTTAATTGACGGTCGCACATTACTAATAAAATGTTAGAGAAATTGCACAAAAATGACTTCATTTGACCATCCAGACTTATTAGCTGCTCCTGCACTTCCAGGAGGGCAATTATTTAACATGTAGTCTTTGAATTTAGCACGTGGAAATACAAGTAATGGTGGGATGCTATTTCCAGTAGTATTAATGGCTGCAATCATTGTTACATTGTTGCCTCGTTCAGCACTAGTTATGCTCCCTATTTGTTTTTTACCTTTTGGAGCTAGAATTTTTGGTGGTACGTGGATTGTGGTAATTCCTGTTTCATCACAGTTCCAAATATTTGATGGGTCAAAATGATAACGTTCTAAAACATTTTTGTAATTTTTACATACAATTCTTACAGTTTCTCTATTGAATGCAGAAGATCTACCAAGACTTGTAGGTTGTGGTTTACGTAGAGATAGCTTGTTATTATATCTTTTGCGAAAATCTTGCAGCTATTGTTCACCTGCACATTTATTTTTCATCCATGAAGTTTCAATTTTTTTATGATTTGCTAAAGCATACTCATATGCAAAGGATCTTATCTGCTTTAATGTAAGTCCATAATGCATATTTGCAGCATCTGCCAAGTAGTTTACCAAAATTAATTTTTCTTCAGTTGAGAATACTTTTTTTGGTTTGGTATGTGAATATAAATATTCGCAACTACCAGATTTTTTAAACTGCTTCAACTGATATATTAAAGTTGACTTTTTAATGTTGCAATGTCTTGCAGCTTCACTTAAACTCATTTTTTGTTGAAGCACAAAATTCACTGCATTTAGCATATCCATTTCGGAAACCTTTTTGCGAAAAACACCAATCTTGCTCCTTGGCATTTTAAAACTAAAATATATTAACAAAATTAATTAACTATTTCGATACATTTAATTCCCTATAGCTGAGCAGAAACTAGGTAATAAAATGAACTTGACAATAATATTGCTTCAGCTGTCCAACTAACTAAATTAACAAAATTGATTATTCTAAGTGTAGTAGTGGTTCAAGAATAAATAGTGAATTGCATTAAAATTCAATGGAATTATTTCATCATCATAATCAGAGGCGTAGAAAGAATTTTTTGGTGTTCAAGATAGGTAACTTCCAGACATGGAGCAAACTTCAAACATTTATATGTTTATACCTATATCAAATAATGAGGATTTACAAAAAATTGCGATGATTGGAGGCTAAGAACAAAAAAGCCCCAAAATTTTCGCCCCCCCACCTGCCCCAAACGTGAGAGCAACAAGTTGATGAAATATTTTTTGTACTATTCTTAACTAGGCTTATATTCATCGATAAATTTTAGATTTCATTTTAAAATATTTTAGCGTTTAAAAATTATGACCATATAAAGTTTAAACCCCCCTCAATTTGAGGGGGTTGCAAATTTTATATGTTAATAATTTTTAAACGCTAATAGATAATACTATGAAACTTAAAATTTATCGATGAATATAAGTCTAGTTAAGAATAGTACAAAAAATATTTCATCAACTTGTTGCTCTCACGTTTGGGGCAGGGGAGGGCGAAAATTTTAGGGCTTTTTTGTTCCCAGCCTCCAATCATCGCAATTTTTTGCAAACCCTCATTATTTGACATAAGTATAAACGTATAAATGTTTGGAGTTTGCTCCATGTCTGGAAGTTACCTATTTCGAACACCAAAAAATTCTTTCTACGCCTCTGATTATAATACTAGAAACAATTTTGCATTAAAAAGCAATAAAGCACAGACGACGCCTAATAAGGTAGATTATAAATTTTATAATCTTGCCCTCTTAAAGTCCGCAAATTACCGAGGAAGCAGTTTTTATTGGTCAAAGGTACAACATCCTTGATTGGTCAGAGGTACACGAGATGGGTTTCTTTAACAGTTATTTTCTTAATCCCCATTTACGGTCAGACATAATCATCCAAAATTTTCCATAACAAAAAAAAGATGTTGGGTAATGTTTATAATGTCGTAGATGAATCAAACAACAATTTATCACAGTTTTAAAATCAGAATAAGATTAACACAAATATTTAATTTTTAAGAGTCAAAACTTATAATTGCTTGTGGATCAATACCATCTATCCCAAGTATAATGTTTTACGATAAGAAGAGTTGTCATGGACTACTATTTCAAATGACACTTCCCGTTTTTTTTAAATAATAATAGTAAGCCAACAGAGTAGAGTGACCAAAGGTACAACGTGGTCAAAGGTACAACAGGTACCTTTGACCACGATGAATCTATGATGTCATGTCTAAAAACCACTAATGAATCTATGATGTCATGTCTAAAAATTATTTCAATGTATTCAATGGTCCTCAGATAAACAACCTACTTCCTTTTTTAGTAGGAGTGCAACGCATAGTGTGACAATGCCGTAAATTAAGTACTTATATGAAGAAAAAAATTTAGATTTTAATCAAAACTCAGTTCTAAAAAATGTACAGTTGTTTGCCTTTTGATATTAGTTTTTTTAATTATGTAATTGAGTCGGAAAAGAGGTTTTTATTTTTTCTTAGGAAAATAATATAAACTTTGTCAGTGATCGTAATGAAAAATCTAATAATTTACTACTACTACTTTTAATATTAAATTCGATTATTAAAAAAACAGTTCTTCAACTCATTTTTTTTTCCGAACGAAAAACAGTCAGCTAACTTTTTTTATAGAAAAAAACTAACTTGTCGACCTTATACAATATTATTTTATTGTCAGGAAAGGGGACGATTTTAATTCGTTGATTGCTTCTCTATGTCCAAAGTGAATCTTCTGTACGTTGTATCTTTTATACAAATAAAATTTTAAAAATGTCCATAACAATTTCTATTATATATATATATATATATATATATATATATATATATATATATATATATATATATATATATATATATATATATATATATATATATATATATATATATATATATATATATATATATATATATATATATATATATATATATATATATATATATGTATAAAACTTGTATAAGCAGGATTTGATTCCTGTTATATATATGCAAAACTTCTCGCCACCTTAAAACAGGAACGATTGAACACTACAGGAGAGACAAAAACTCACACATATACAAACATCTCCATGCTAACAATAACTTTTTTTATATTTATAATGACTGTATTTCAAAATTAGATGCCCTGCCTCCAATAAATTCGAGCTTAAGATTAAGGATAGTTTGTTCATTGAATGGAAAAATCCAGATATGAACAGTTAAACCATTATAAGATATCACTTTACACATAATAGTTATCATTTTATTAGTCGTTAAAATTTTGTTAAATAATTTAAACTCTATTGTATTTTTTGCTATTGCCTATTTTGTCGTAATTAATAAAAAAATGTAATTTATATTTTACTATATATATATATATATACATATATATATATATATATATATATATATATATATATATATATATATATATATATATATATATATATATATATATATATAAAAAGTAAGATGAAAAAAAACAAAACTTTTTTACGGTACTTAAAGTTTCATGCCGTTTGCGGCACTCATCAGCCATATATTTAAATCAAGAAAAAACCGTTCAAAAATACAATTAAAAAACCGTTACAAAATTAAAAAAAATCGTTACAAAATTAAAAAAAACAATGGAATGAGTTCTGACGTCAAATAATAATAATAGTAATAATAATGACAATAATAATAAATATATTGATAATATGGAAAAACATCTTTTTTAATCGCCAGTGTCATATTGGAAAAAAAGGAATCTGTTTCTATGTCTACACTTAGAAACAATCTCACTCCTTTTATTCAATAAATTAGTATTTTTATAATATAGAATTTCATATTTTTTGGTGAGACATAATTTGCAAGATTTGGATGTTGGATTATATGCTTTACATCGCCTGAGAATTTTCCACTTAACTACAGGGACTAAATTAACTTCTTTTAACTTCCATACATGTTTTGAGAGTTCAGTATCATTTTTATATTTAGAGATGTTAAATGATTTAACGTGATTAGCGTATCTTGATTTAAAAGGAGTCTCACTTAACCCAATGTAGGATTTTTCATTAGAAGATGAATCAAGATTATCTGTTATAACAGTTGCTTGATATACAATGTTGCTTGTTAAACATTTATTAAACAACGGACAGAGATTTTTATTATAGCAGTTACAGTCCTGTTGATTAAGGTTTGTATTGTTGCATAAAATGTATTTGTTGTGCAAGTTTATAATAGATTTTACACTTGGCATACAACTGTAGCTAACTTTGACTGTGTTCCTGTTAAAGATTTTATGCAGTTTATTATTATTAGGAAAATGTTTGTCAATAAGTTTCAAAAAACATTTTCCCACGTTGGTGCTAACGTTTTTACTAAATGGAGGGTTAAACCAAATGATGTTGCGGGCTCTGTTCCGTTTTGGAGTTGATATTGTTATAGGATTATATGTTAGACTACATTTATAACCAGACTTTAATAAAACTTCATTACATAGAGGAATAGTATTTTGAAATATGAAAAACGTATGAAACTTTAAGTACCGTAAAAAAGTTTTTTTTTATCTTACTTTTTTATTTATTTATTGATCTATTTTGTGATTATTTCACTTTATATTGATCGCTCTCAAATCGAAAAAATTGATTATTATTACATAATCAAAACAACAATATATATATATATATATATATATATATATATATATATATATATATATATATATATATATATATATATATATACATATACACACACACACATTATATATATATATATATATATATATATATATATATATATATATATATATATATATATATATATATATATATATATATATATATATATATGTATATATATATATAGGTCTTATTGATCTTCGTTTAAATGAAAATGTTTCGATCAAATATTTTTTAACGATTTTCGTGTCCTTGCACATGATGATAAAATGAAGCAAACTACTAATGCCTTCAAATAAAAAATTAAGAAAAACATTTTTTACTTGCTTTGAAAAATGCCTAAAGACAAAAAAGTGCTTCACTTGTTCGTAAAATATTATATTTTTAGCAAAAAAAACCCCGCTTAAATAAAAGCAATAAAGTGCAAAAAAACAAAACCCAAATAAAACTTCAATACATTAATTTAAAAAACAAATAAATATTTTATTTCCGCATACGAGATGTTGAATGAGTGTTTTAAATTATAAATAACTCAAATAATACAAATCAAAACTCCACAAATAAGTTGTCAATACAAGTAATATATACAAAAACTTTATACATAATCTTACAATAAAAGAAAAATTATCGAGTCTAGTTTTTACACTAAAATTCTCGCAATTATGTCGTTTTAAATTTTATTATAGAAATATAAACATTAGTGCATAATATCTAAACAAAAATATTAAAAATAAAAGAGCTTTTAAAAATCGCCTTAAGCAATTAACTTTTCTTTATCGCTCACAACAACATCATGATCAAATTGAAAATGAAAATCAAAACTTTCATCACTATTTTTCTTCTCGTCTTTATTATCATCTTTCACTTCAATAGAGTTGTTCATTGGTGTCTGGGTTAAAAGCAAAACCTAAAAATGCATAACAAAATTATTGAAAAACTGTTTGTGCTGCAAAAAAATTAAAACTTATTAAAAAAAAAGATTACTTTAGCCATTCTTCTCTTTCTTATGCACATACAGCAACATAAAGTAAATGCAACTAATGTCAAAAAAGAAACAGAGTACAATGCGATTTTAGATCTGAAATTCAAACATCGGTACCAGCAGCTGATTTTATGCCAAAAACCATGATTGTGATTCTTTTTTTCATGATGGTGATAAATGCTTTCATGATGACTTTTGTTGCAGTGAAAGTGCATGCAATTTTCATGGCATTCATACCAATGGTATGAAAAAAAGGAACTGAGCATCTAAAATGTAAAAGATTAAATTAAAAAATGTAAACGAATCAACAACAACAATTTGTTCAAGTAAAATGTACCGTATTTTCTTCGTATTTAAAACCATGTTCATCTGGATATTGTGGCATTCCAATATCTAATAATAATAATAATAATAATATTTTATTATGGATCTATATGTTATTTTAATTTTTAAAATTATAATATGTTCATTTTTGAAGCATATTTCAAATGTTTAATTTATATAATGCAAATAACTATTGCACAATTTACAATTTTTATGCATATCATTTTCCATTGGTTTTTGATGAATGTCTGAGTTTGCTAAAGGCACTTGTTCTGTAGGTCTTTTAACCATATCTTCCCATCCTATACGATGCACATAAACTTGCTCAACTTTTAAATTATCAATAGAAACAAACTCTTCTTCTACAAATAATGTTATCCTTCCATCCAAATTGACTCTTTCTATTACCAGAACACGCAAATGGACAGGTGCCAATCTTGGGTCACTGGCAATACCATTTTGAAGTTCAACTATAACATATATTGTTTGAAAATATAAATAAATTCTATTCATTGTAATTAATGTTAAAGTTATATTTTTTATACCATTTTTATTCTAAACCAAGTATATTCAACTGAAAACAAACCTATAGTGAGCTTTATATGTACTGCATTTACAGTGTTATGTTCCATTTTATTTCCGTTTAAGTGAACTTTACCATCAATAACATGAATCCTCAATTCAACCTAAAAATAGGTGATGAGTATCACAATTTATATAATCATATATATATATATATATATATATATATATATATATATATATATATATATATATATATATATATATATATATATATATATATATATATATATATATATATATATAATTTGAGTGTAGACATTGTGTATAAGAATGTATGTTATATTAATAAGAAAACATCAAACAATACGAATTCTCTTAATACAAATAATAATTTATTTTGAAAAATTTTCACTGGGTTATGGACACCAGCATCATCAGCTCGTAAAATATTACAAAATTTTTTGAACGTTCAAAAAATTTTGTAATATTTTACGAGCTGATGATGCTGGTGTCCATAACCCATTGAAAATTTCTCAAAATAAATTATTATTTGTATTAAGAGAATTCGTATTGTTTGATGTTTTCTTATTTATATATTTACATACATATATATATATATATATATATATATATATATATATATATATATATATATATATATATATATACATATATATATATATATAAATACATTTTATTATATTTTATATTATAATTTATATATATATACATTAGGGTGCATCCAACGCCCCATACATTCAAAAATTGATCTGTCCCTATTCTTAAAACTTTCTATTGGTTCTCACAAGACACCCTGTTAAATTTTTTCAAAACTGAATGAGATTTAGGGGGCCACCTCAAGTCTGAAACTTGCAACAAGACCATAAACAGAAGGAAAAAAAGTTTTTCAAAAGTATGTCATATTGGGTCTCAAAAGAAGCGAAACTTTATAAAAATTTCAAAAATAGTTATCATTTTTTTGTTAAAAATACCTTGAAAATTTTTTTTGACAAAAACATGAAAAAAAAAGGTTTTTTTTAATTTTTTGTTAAAAAATAATAATTTTTATGCAATAAAACTTAGAATAATAATTCTTGTGTAAAATTTTGTTATTTTTGAAATTTTTTGCTTCTTTTGAGACCCAACATGTCAAACTTTTGAAAAACTTTTTTTCCTTCTGTTTAGGGTCTTGTTGCAAGTTTCAGACTTGAGGTGGCCCCCCTAAATCTCATTCAATTTTGAAAAAATTTAACAGGGTGTCTTGTGAGAACCAATAGAAAGTTTTAAGAATAGGGACAGATCAATTTTTGAATGTATGGGGCCTTGGATGCACCCTAATATACATTCATTTTATTATATTTTATATTATAATTTATATATATACATACATTTTTCACAATTTTTATATATATATATATACACACATATATATATATATATATATATATATATATATATATATATATATATATATATATATTTATTTATATATATATATATATATATATATATTTATATATATATATATATATATATATATATATATATATATATATATATTATATATATATATATATATATATATATATATATATATATATATATATATATATATATATATATATATATATATATATATATATATATTGAAAAACATGCTGAAAAACTGGAAAATGTATGTTTAGAGCATCATTGTTGGAAAAACTTTGTTTTTTATACCAAAAGTATTTGCTGTCTAACAAGTAATAAGTGTTAACTTTTTTTAAAATTTTGAGTGGAAACCCTGATATATATTCCAACATACTAGTTATATAACTATTCAAATATTTTTGAAAAACTGTTTCTAATTTAGTATCAAAGGAAACAAAAACTTTTACCGTAACATCAATACCAGTTTTGTTGCCATTCTCTCCAATTTTAGACAATTTTACTGATAAAAACTCGTTTTCATTATCGGCATCTGGAACAACCAAATTTACATCTACTTGAGATGCAAATACAAACGATGTAATAAGCAATGTTAGAAACACTTGCGCGACCATCTCTTATCCAAAATATTTTTTCCGTATCTGATCAAACAGAAAGTTTATTTTGTTTTATAAGTTTTATTACGTCATGATTAACATCTCATTTGCAAATAGAAATGAATTTAAACATTTTAATCATGAATTTAAACACAAAATCAAAATATTAAATCCAGAAATATTTTTTATTCCAAAATAAAAAGTTAATATGAAGTTAATAATATTTTGAAGTATAATTTAAAAGTAAATTTTAAATAAATAATCAAAATACAAACAGTTTTATTATTTCCCAGAATGCTTTATAATTAATATAAAACTAACCAAGATATTGCAAAAGGCGACATTTTTAGTGTGCGCGGAAATAATCTTATATTTCTGACGTATTTTTTATATCTAAATAGATTCCATAAGGCAAATTGCTTAACAAAAGTTAAGACTAAAAGCTGTTTTCTTGAAAAATTGACGAAATAACCTGTTGATAAAAGTTAGCTGTTTTAAAAACAAATTATTTGGTCAATAAATACAAGTATAATTGGCATGCATCAGAGCTTCTTTTCTTGATTTTTAAAATTCAAACCGCGTTTGTAGTATAAGATTAACTTACAGATAAACTTTGGAATCCTTCATAAATTACGCAACGTTCAACTTATTTAAAAATAGATGTAGGAGATCATTGCTCTTTTGCGCAACGGTTTTTATTAAATTTGAATGTTGCTATTTTTGTTTTTAGTTTAATTAGTAACTCTGCGAGTGAGTAAACTTGTTATCTTTTTTTTCTTTCTTTTTTTTTCAATCAAATTTAGCGTTGCATAATTAATAGCTGATCCCTTTAATGATAAAAACCAAGGGCATACAAAAGTTGTTTTAGCTCAAAGCAAATTGCAAATATACGTTTGAAATTAGTTCGCACTAGTTTCAAATGAGATTATTTTGCAAAAAGTTATTTTGAAAATGACTCATTCGATACGTCATTTTACGAAAAATCAACCGATAAATTTTTTGAAATAAAAAATGGTATTTATTTTTCCAAGCAAAAAATAATGATTTTTTTTTATCAATACATTACTAAGACAAAGCGGATGTTAGAGCTTTCTAAAGGTTGCTGTCAAGCATTTAAAGGTTGCTTCCAATTACTTCTATTTTTTATATTTGTTCATTTTCTATTTTTTATATTTGTTCATTTTTGTTTCATCAAAAACCATTTACAAAGCCATAAAAGATAAACAAAAATGCCTAATGTAATAAGCAATGTTGCGCAACTAATTTTAAGTTGGCGTATATTAGTTGACTGACTTTAAAACAAAGTTAGTCGACAAACTTTTTAATTCACTGTTTCAGTCGACTTTTAGTTCTACTATTGCTGATAGAAGTCGACCAAGAAAAACATGTTTTCGATAAAAATAAGTTTAAGTGGTAACGTTGTATAGTGCTTGTCTAATAAACAAGATGCTTCCATTTTCAATAGTTTAATTAAAATACCACGCCTCTGGAAGTACCCCAATACCTTGATCCTTCCTGGAGGAATTTTTTCATAAGCTTTGCAACTAGTGTGACGGACACGGGCGATTTTAAGGGGTTGTGTGTGTGGACATCCCCCTCCCCAAAGAAGGTTATTTTCAACTTATAGCCGGTTTTTTAAGGAATATAGTCGGCTAATTAGCATTTGACACATTTCAGCCTGGATAGTTTTAGTTTTAAGAACTTTTTTTTTAATTAAGATGTCGGCAGTTTTTATTATATTATAACAGTTGTTTGAAGCCCAGTGTAATAACAATAAAAATTCATAAAATAATAATGACCATATATAAATTCTCAAAACGATAACAATCAATTCAAAAAACAATAATGTTATATTATTACTTAAAAGCAATAACATTTGTAATAAATCAAGTTTGTGAATAGAGATTATGAGTTGTGAGTTTGTGAATGGAGATTATGGTTATGAATATAAATTATAAACTGGTGCATATATTTAAAAATAAAATTATTGCTGTAAGATATTTATGTAAACTAATCAGAAATACAGTAATCGTACATAGCAAGAATAATACAGCGATTTCTCGTTAGACCATAATCTAGAAATAATACTAGAGTACAAACTACCGATCTTTTCAGCTTTCATTATTTTTGATTGGTCAATTTCATACCGTTTCCTATAAATCTACATGAAATGTACTTCAGCCAATTTAGGGTGTTGTTGGCTAATTTTAGCTCATGAAATTTTAGGCCTTTAACGTTTATTGCTAATTCCTGAATTTTTTTTTTTTTTTTTTAGGTGCCCCAAGAAGTCCTAACGGTCTTGTCACTGAGCACTGCGGAAGTGCATTTAACCAGGAGGTTCACGTCTCCTTCCTTAACGTGACGCGAAAATATGTCCAGAGCTCGTTTCGAACCTGGATCTCCTGCTTATAAAGCAAGCGCTCTAACCACTGCGCTATTTAATTAAAATTGCTATTCAATTTAAAAAGGATAGACTATGGGTTAGGCTGTTATTAATAGTAATGGTTGGTCTAAGTAAGTATTATTTTTAATGTAACCTATATGTATGTATATATATATTATATATGTATGTATATATATTATATATGTATGTATATATATTATATATGTATGTATATATATTATATATGTATGTATATATATTATATATGTATGTATATATATTATATATGTATGTATATATATTATATATGTATGTATATATATTATATATGTATGTATATATATTATATATGTATGTATATATGTTATATATGTATGTATATATATTATGTATGTATGTATATATATTATATATGTATGTATATATATTATATATGTATGTATATATATTGTTTTTAATCTTACTTACGTTCTTCTTTTTACTCTTTTTCATTCATTTCTTCCATTTTTCACTTTTTTGACTTTTCTGTGGTTGCTTTCAGTCAATCTAATGATTAGTTTATTTTTTCTTTACTCATATCATATATTAAAGTGGTAAAAATATAAAACTGTATCCAACTAGTTTTTAGGGATTAATTAAATTCATAGGCAGCTGTACCCCTCAGTTATTTAATATATTTTAGTCCTAATGAAATCAGTTTGTGTTTAGAATCAAACTAATTCTATATTGGCATTATTATCATTATTATTGTTATTATTACTATTGTTATTATTATTATTATTATAATTTTACACAATAATAAAATAAGTTAAGTTAAAAGTTACACGTAGAACTGATTACAAAAGTAATCACAAAAGGAGTAAGATTATTAAAAAGTGAAACAATTTAGGGTTGTACCTAACGATTGCACTGATTGCATTGTGACCATTTTAAACGAGCACCATGGGGTTTAACACAAAACAGAATGTCACATATATTCTCGTTATCAACGTTAGCGCTCACAAGTTGTACAAGTCTAGCCCGAATGTATCGACGGTATAATGCCACAGCTTTCGGATATACAATATGTTCACATTGTTAGTAACAGCTCTTGAAAATATTAGTTTAAAAACTTCACAACTATTTCCATTGAGTTGTTGAGGTGCATTAAAAGCAACTTTGTCCCAAACTCCAAGTTTATTAGTAACAAATGAACGATTTTACTTTTTAATATCTTACTTTATTATATTATTTTTATATATATATAGATAAAACTTTTAACCAATAAAAAGGTAAAAAAATGTATGTCTTTTGCAAAAACAAAGAATTTTAGAAAAATAAAGAAAAGTCGACTTTAAGGTTGGGCCGGGCTGGGTTTTAGGTACAACCACTATTTAGTTAAATTTCAAAAGTCTTTTAAATACATTTTAAATGCAAGTGTTCGTGACAATCGATATGTTTATTGAAAGTTTTGTATTTTAAATATATTTCAAATAAAGTATTTAATACAGTTTTGGATGATCCCTTTAATGATAAAAACCAAGGGCATACAAAAGTTGTTTTAGCTCAAAGCAAATTTTGGATTAAATACTTTTTTTTTTTAATGTTCTTTTATCTTTACAATGTGGTGATTCTATATAACTGATACAAATTTACAATGTTTATAAAATATATAATGGTAAGAGAAAAAATAAATATCTCACAATTTTATAGAATACAAAAAAATAAAACTGCAGGGTATCATTAATATTAAAAGAACGCGGGAAACTTGCAGAAGACCAGATGGTCTTGTCATCAAGAATCCGCTTGTACTTGTAATACTTTTTATATTTTCGTTTTACATGTTTCTAGTTTCACAAAATATAATGGTAGTTTATTTTATATTGGATTCACATATAATAAAATGTAAGATGATAAATAATTGATAAATGCTAGATTTTGTACACATAAATATATGATTAGGCATAAATAAAATGATTATTGATTTATATATTTTTTATATATTGATATTTGTTATTGAAGTTTTTCATCATTTCTGATAAGTCTTTATTGATGAAACTCAGTGTAAAATGAAAAAAAAAATGCTGTTAAGTGATTTTCTATTAATATATATATATATATATATATATATATATATATATATATATATATATATATATATATATATATATATATATATATATATAGCGTAAAAAGTACCGCTTCTTAAAAATAAAAGAGGTTTTTAAAAGCTTAAATTCACCCGACTGAATTGTGTCTAAATTCGTCAAAAAACCGACTATAACTTAAAATCACTTTCTTTGAGGGGATAAAATATCCCCTTCCCCCACACACCCTTTCCCTAAAATCGTCTTTGTATTCAAGCTGTACGCATAAAAAATCTTTGTTTCTTTAAAACACTCTACAAAAATAATGCAAAATAAAATTTATTAATCTAAAAAAGACTTTACTTTTTGTATTTTTTATGAATATTTTACATCATAGTTGAAAGAAAGGTAGAAACATGTTATACGCAAGCTCAAAAAACAAGCTAACGCGGAAAACATCTACTTTTATTGTTTTACAAAAGTAATATTAGTAAAAGTAACATATAACAACTTAAGCGTTTTATTGTTTTATTTTAAAAAAATGCGAGATTCTTAAATTGACTGTAAAAATTTGACTAAAAGATGTGTATTTTTTGTTTTTATTATTTTATATTTTTTGAAAGATGTAAAGAATACCTAAATACTACGATGATTAATGACATATTTTTGAAAAAAAAAAATGAATTTTATAAAACTATATAATAACTATGAAGTTTATTGCTTTAAAAAATCTTTGAAAATTTCCGGAAATTTTTAGCAAAATTTACCGGAAGTTTTCCGGAAATTTTCAACCCTACTTACTTGGATTACTTACTCGTTAATTATCAGATTAATCGTAACCTAATAAGTTTAGCCGTTTAAGGCAGAAACTTAACAGGATTAGTCTGAGTAGCTCGCACTTAACAGGGTTAAGTGCGAGCTACTCCGACTTAGTGTTTTACTCCGACTTAGTCTCGGGGAGTTTAGGAGGAATAAACTCTAGTATAAAAATGCGATGTGATTATTACTTCTTATATATTTCAGTTACATAACTCAAATGATTTTGAGCTATCTAACTGAAATATATAAGAAGTAATAACCTATATAATAAAATATAATCAATTGATTAACATAAAAAGAACAAGTGCACAAGAGAGTAAGAGTTCAGGATAAAGCGTCAAGAGAAATAAAGTTCCAGCGTATCGGAATTCAGCGCATGCTGCTTTCGCTTAAATACTGCAATCTCGCGGGCATGCGCTAAAAAGCTAAACTGGCTGGCGCATTAGCGAACTAGCGCAACAAACGGCAACTATTGAAAAACAAACTTACTGGAAAAGGCACATTCATAAGAAATAGATAGTTTGGTCACTCGGGCCGTAATACTGTGATAATTCTAATATTCACTATTTTCTGATCATATTGACCAAGCTCTCTCTCTTTATCCATCAGCCAATGTAGTTTTGTCGGTGACTTTAATGCTCACCACTCTGAATAGCTTGGCTCTAGTGTCAGTGATTCTGCAGGCATTAAAGCCCACATCTTTAGCCTTTGTTAATCCCTAACTCAAATAGTCAACTTTCCAACTCGCTTTCCCGACTACCCGCATCATTTACCTTCTCTACTCGTTTTATGTCTTGTTTCTGATCCTAGCCAGTGCTCAGTTTCTCCACATTTACCCTTAGGTGCTTCTGATCACAATTTGATTTCTCTAAAACTAATATCTCATTCTTCTTCATCATCTGAACCCCCTATTGTCGTTCCTCTTACAACTACCTTAAAGCTGACTGGGACTCTTTCCGTGATTTTCTTTGTGATGGCCCTTGGGTAGAAATCTTTCGTCTTCCTGTCGACAAATGTGTCTCTTACATGACTTCGTGGATTCAGGATGGCATGGAATTTTTTATTCCCAATCCCCAATTCCTGGTCAAGCCTCACTCTCCTCCATGGTTTTCCTCTCATTGTGCTGCTGCGGTTGCCAATCGAAACCGTTACTTCCATATCTATCAGCAAAACAATTCTCCAGAGAACAGACGTCTGTTTATTACTGCTAGAAACCATCGTAAAAAGGTTTTGTCTAACACCAGAGCCCGCTATTCTCAGGTCATGAAATCTTGTATTTTATCACAAAAATAGGCTCTCGTGACTTCTGGAGAACCTTTAATAGTATCAATAATAAGGGCAAATCTGTAATTCCACCTCTCTTGCATGGTTCAGACTTTTTCACCTCACCTAAAGATAAAGCTAAATTGTTTACTAAGAACTTTTCATCAATATCATCTCTTGATTCCACTACTTGCGTTGTACCTGATATAGCCAACAAACAGGTTGATCCATTGCTTGACATTCGTATCACTCCAGCTTCTGTATCTAAAGTGATTTCCTGCTTAGACTCTTCTACAGCTTGTGGCCCAGACAATATACCTGTTATAGTCTTGCAGAAATGTTCTCCGGAGCTGTCGTCTATACTTTCAAAACTATTCAACAAGTGTTTATCAGAGTCTCGTTTTCCAGCCTGCTGGAAAATGGCATCTGTTATCCCTATTTTCAAAAATTCTGGAGAGCGATCTGATTCGTCTAACTACTGTCTCATTAGTCTTCTTTCTATCATAAGCAAGGTTTTTGAATCTTTAACTAACAAACACTTAATTTATCATCTTGAATCTAATAACTTACTTTCTGATCATTTATATGGATTTCGATCTTCTCGTTCTACAGCTGATTTGCTAACAGTAATAACTGATAGGTTTTATTGTGCATTAGATAAAGGTGGAGAGGTTAAGGCCATCTCTCTTGACATTTCTAAAGCTTTTGAAAAAGTTTGGCATGCTGGTCTTCTCCATAAGCTTTCTTCTTACGAAGTATCTGGTAACATCTTTTAGATTATTGAATCCTTCCTTTCCAATCGTAGTATAAAAGTTGTCCTCGATGGACAGCACTCTTCTTTTTATTCTGTAACTTCAGGGGTTCTTCAAGGTTCTATCCTTGGGCCTATACTCTTTTTAATTTACATTAACGATCTTCCAGATATTCTCACATCTAAGGTGGCATTGTTTGCTGATGATACTACCATTTATTCTTGCCGTGATAAGAAACCAACACTCTCTGATTGCTTGGAGAGGGCATTTGGGCTTGAAAAGGATCTCACTTCCGCTACAGCATTGGGCTCACAGTGGCTGGTGAACTTTTTCAGCCAGTCGTTATTGCAATAGTTTAGATCTTCCTATATTTATGAACGGTAATCTATTTAAAGAGTTATCCACTCTTCATCTTCTAGGATTAACTCTTACTTCCGATCTTTCTTGGAAACCATATATCAAATCTTTTGCAAAATAAGCATCTGCTACGGTTGCAACTCTTTATCGAGCTCGACCTTTTCTTACTTCAGATTCTATTCTCTATCTCTATAAATCTCAAATGCGGCCTTGTATGAAATACTATTGCCATATCTGGGGCGGATCTTCTAATGATGCCCTTTCTCTTTTAGACAAGGTGCAAAAACGCATTGTAAACATAGTTGGACCTGCCTTGCAGTCAACCTCCAACCATTATTACATCGTCGTAATGTTGCTTTTCTTTCTCTTTTCTACAAATACTGTCATGAGCACTGCTCTTTTTTTTTTTTTAATTTTTATTTTAGGTGCCCCAAGAAGTCCTAACGGTCTTGTCACAGAGCACCGCGGAAGTGCATTTAACCAGGAAGTTCACGCCTCCTTCCTTACCGTGACGCGAAAATTTGTCCAGAGCTCGTTTCGAACCTGGATCTCCTGCTTATAAAGCAAGCGCTCTAACCACTGCGCCACGGCCGCACTCTAAAGAGCTAGCGTCTCTTGTGCCATCTACTAAAATTCAATCTTGTGTTACTTGTCATTCAATTAAGTCTCGTCCTTTTTCTGTGACTGTTTATTCGTCTAGTTTTTTTCCTTGAATGATATTCTTTGGAATTCGCTTTCTTCATCTTGCTTCCCTGATTCATATAATTTGCAATCCTTTAAGTCGTCTGTCAATCGTTATCTTGCTCTACAATCTTCATCTTTTCTCTTCCAGTAACTTCCAACTTTAATTATTGGTTGCTTGCAGCGTTGTTGGAGGCAAAAATGTTTAAAAACAAACAAACTATAAAATAGTTATGGTTATTTTATAGTCACAAATTTCATAAAAGCATACTTAGAGTATTTTTTTCAATTATTTATTCAATTAATTACATTAGTAATATATATATATATATATATATATATATATATATATATATATATATATATATATATATATATATATATATATATATATATATATATATATATATATATATATAAATTCGTTCTAATTTAACTAATTAGTATTTAATGCCATTATATGTTTTTGAAAAGATTTGTTCCTATGATGGTAGTCTTTTTATGCACTTTCAATACTTTAGCATTGAGAACAAAATAACGTTATTTTTAAGATCATTCCCCAGGAAAAAAAGTTCTATAGAATTTTTATGAACTTTTGATACATATGTCCTGTAGAAACTTTATAGAATTCTATAGAATTTCTATAGAATCTCTGTTAATTTTTATAGAAAGTTCTATAGGACTTTTTTTATATATATAAAAAGTTTTTTTGTTGAAAGAGGTAATAACAGGTATAAATTTATAGGCTGAGGTATATGAATAGACTTTCTGTATGTTGTATATATATATTTAATGGTAGAAGCTACTAACATTAATATAATAAAATCAAAACTGTTATAAGCATATATTTCATATAGAGGAAGTTTGGTTAGAGTTATATACCATAATTAATAATATACCATATCAATTCTTCAATAGCAGGCCTTACACATATGGTCAAGATTTCTTTAACCTCTAAATGAAATTTTGAAGTTAAAGGCATCTCACTTGACAAACTTTTTAAACGTTATTTTTGACTACCAGTTTTGGTAGGTAATTTTTGTTTTTAGCTAACTAAAGAAAATTTTCTTACCATCCTTATGTTTGTAATGGAGATCATGGTTGAAATAATTTTAAAAGTCAAATTTTTGTATTCTGGTTATTTCTTTTATTATTATAGCTTTTACTTTAATAACTCTTACGTCGTGAGAAATGAGACTTGAATTTAATTTCTTATGTTGCGCAGTAAATTTGCTTTTACTTTAATAACTCTTACGTCCTGAGAAATGAGACTTGAATTTAATTTGTTATGTTGCGTAGTAAATCTGCGTACAGTGAATTGTTTGATTCACTGTGTCCCATAAATGATCTTAAAGATTAAATTCAAGCTTTTTTAGCAAACAAGCTACATGAAATGTAGTTTATTTGTTGAAAATGTTTCAAAAGTTTATAGAAATTCAATAGCACTTTTTTTCTTGGGACACCAAACTACAAATGCCGACAGGTTTTCACTAATGAAGAATAAATTTTGTTAATAGATTAGGTAGTGAAAGCCTCCAGGATACATAATGGACTTACTTGGACTCAGTTAAAAAAGTTAGCCGATGATTTTGCTGACTACAGCAGGAAAATTGCTCTACAATCATAGACAAAAAAATTTAACCCTGGAGAAGATTGGTTGAATGGTTTTATGAATAAATTTAAAGATCTTTCTTTAAATTTATTCTTAGAAAATATAATTTTAATTCTCACGATATCTATATTGGTGATGATGTACTATACAAAAACTAGGTAATATAAAATTAATTGCCTGTAAAAAAGATAAGCAGTTAGGAAAAATACAGCAGAGAGGTTCTGGTTACAATGCTTGCCGCAGTAAATGCTATAAAAAATACAATTCTTCTATTTATAGTGTTGTCTAGAGTGTATTTTAAAGATTTATAATGGTACACGGTGCTCCACCTGGAAAAGTCGGGACAACTTACGTGTACGGTTGGATGACAGTTTATAGTTTTCATTTATTTATGAAACACTTTATTTCATCAAAAAAATATTCAAATAAGCAACCGGTCTTATTGATTTTGGAAGATCATGAGATACACCTTTTTATTAAGATAATTGATCTAACGAAAGAAAAAGGGGTTGTTATATTGTCATTGCCACTTCTTTGTAGCTTGTAGCTGCAGTGAGGAGGCAAACAAGGAGATTTTAATTTAATCCAATGATTTTTAGCGATGAAGACTTTCTTAGCTCTTATGTCAACAATCGCCCAAAAGGAAAGTCCAATGTTAACTTCGAAGTTCATAATCAAAAACTCCATCAAACCATAATGTTGGACTTTCAACTTCCAACTTCAAAGAATCCATAATGTCAGGACCTTCAACCTTAAAATTGTCTCCTGAAGAAATAATCCTCTTTCCAGACAGAGGTGGAAGAAAAAATAAAAACATTAATTTTAAATTATTTCTTTATTTCTAAATTAATATATTATTAAATTATTTATATATTTTTAAATTAATTTCTATAAAACCAAACAGAAAGATTTCATAAAGGTTTTATAAAGATTTTATTTTAGAAAGAGTTTATAAAGAAAAGTAAGCAGAATCGCTTAAAATAAATTGCCGCAAAAAATTGCAGTTAAAAAAGCTTGGAAAAAGATACCTTGTGTAAGTCCATCTAATGAGGCAGGTGATGCAACTTTCTTGTGTCGTGACTTAACAGATAGTGAATGGATCACACCAATGGTTTTACAAATAAGACCTTGTTTCAAAACCAAAACAAATTGATTCCCAGTGATTACGTCAAAATTAGGTCAAACTTACTACTAAAAAAAAATTAGTTATTCATGTTGGTAAAATTATCAGCATCAAATATACATAAACATGCCGAACTGGTGTTTTTTATTCTGTTATAAAAAAAACGTGATCGGCCACACAACTGCTGGATACCATCTTAAACTGAACAAATAACGGTTATTCAAATTTAATGGTGAAAAATTCACCATTCTCTACGCATTTCAAGCGTGAAATTCCTGTTTCACAAAAGGCATAACTTTCTAGAGAAAATAAACCGTAAACTTACAAAA
Source organism: Hydra vulgaris (assembly GCF_038396675.1). NCBI lineage: Eukaryota > Metazoa > Cnidaria > Hydrozoa > Anthoathecata > Hydridae > Hydra > Hydra vulgaris. The sequence continues at coordinate 24,789,877 of NC_088922.1, read as the reverse complement.
AAATATGTTCCTATAAACAAAAAAAACAGCTATAATTGTGGCTGGATAGCTCAGTTGGTTAGATCGTCAAATGAAAAGTTAAAACCCAGAATGTTGTACAATACGGGTTCAAATCCTGCCACCCCAAACTCAGCGCTTGAGCAGTACTTCTTTACGCAAAAATGCTGGTCAATAACGGACGCTACTTTGAATTAGTCTTAATGACTATTTGCGACTGTTACTATGTTAAGCCAACAATATCTTTGGATACAACATTGTATAGAAAAATATTGCATGAAAATTTAAATAAATAAAGAATAAATAAACAAATAAAGATATAATGAACAACTTTGAATGATAAACTTATAAAATTTATATGAACGAAAAATAAGAAGTGAATTTACCCAAATAACTATGTTCATAAAAACACCAACTTGAAAAGACTTTTACATAACTTTTGCAAGCCAGTTTTACATTGCTTTTAATTTTACCCAATATTATTTGCATTGTATTTGTTCACTCATAGTTTTGTTTAGAACAGTCGGAATGAAATTAAAAAAAAAAAACTCAATAAAAGAGTGTAGCTTTTAGGGGTAGTTAAAATTGATGTAAAAAGAGGTTTTAGAATTTGTGAACTCAAAAACTTACTTTACACAGTTTGCAATGGTTTGACACAACTTTTTATTACTTTACTTAACATAAAAAAGTTGCTCGCTTTTTGGATTACTTACCGTAAGTAACATTTACTTGTGTAAAGTTTAATTTACAAAGTTTTTCATTTGACGTAAGTAAACATTTGTAGTAGGATCATTTTTAAATAAGTTTACTCATCTATCAGAATAATATGTATAAGTAAAATTACTTGACATTAATAATATTTATTTGTGTAATTTTTAAATAATGGAGTTTTTGTTTTGTTTTTTTGTTTAATCAAAAAACAATCTTTTAACCTTATAAAACTTATAATGGTTTATACTCATAACCGTTTAAAACTGAAAATTTTACTTTAAGAGTACACTACTTAGTTAATAAATTATTTTTTATCAGATAAGTTAAGATTACTTTATGAATAAAAATATTCATAAGGAATGTGCAAAATAGAATGTGTTTTGCACTAATACAAAAAAAGTATATAAAGGGTAGAGCGGGGTTAGTTCAGCAGTTTTTACTAAATCTAACAGATCTCGTGAACGGTGCGTCGAATTTACATAATTTCTTCATTATTTGGTAACCTGCTAAAAATTTGTTAAGAAAAAAGTACACTTTTTGATTTTTTTAAAAAAAATTATGCCTAAAGTTTGCAGAGCTGCTCAACCTACCCGAGCGGGGTAAGTTGAGAAATCAAGAAATGAATGAAGATGCATGGTACAAAACTTGGGTCAATCATCAATATCTGATGGGATACCAAACAAAATCTGATGGGATACCAAACAAAATAATATATATAAAAAAAGGGAAATAAATAAAAATAGTATAAAAATTTTTCGCGGTCACTTATCGCTAATAAACTGGCAACAACTTATTAACTACAAAGACGCAAATAAAGCTTATGAACATTTTATCTGTGAGTTCAGTAATGCTTATGAAAAAGCATTTCCAAAACAAGAAAAAAGTGTCAAGCTCAAAAGTTTACAAAGTCCATGGATTTCACAAGGTTTCATCAAATCTTCCAAAAAAAAAAAACTTTACGAAAAATATTTAAAAAAATAACCTATAAAAATGAAAAAGTATATAAAACTTATAAAAACCTTTTTGAAAAACTTAAGAAACAAGCTAAAAAAAATTATTATTCAAATCTTTTACAAAATAATATTGGTAATAATAAAAAAACATGGGATGTTATAAAAGAAATAATAGGAAAGGAAAAGATTGATCCAGGTAATATCCTGCCAAACCATTTAAATATCGATAACAAAAACATTGTTATTAATGATCAAAAAAAGATTGCTGAAAGTTTTAACAATTATTTTACAAACATCGGAAACACACTAGCTAATAAAATAACTCAAAGTAAAAAAATATTTAAATCGTATTTAAAAGAAGTGGACTTTGTAATGGACGAGTTTGACTTATCTTTTGATGAGCTTCGAAACGCATTTAAAACAATACAATCAAAAAAGAGTCCGGGCCTCGATGATATCATGTGGTTAAAGAAGTTTATGATGTTATTGAATATCCCCTACTGTATATCTTTAATCTCTCATTAAAAAGTGGAGTTTTTCCTGAACACTTAAAATTAGCACGTGTTGTTCCGATATGTAAAAACGGAGATAACTCTACTTTATCAAACTATAGGCCTATCTCCATACTTTCATGCTTCTCGAAAGTACTAGAACGCATTATGTACAACAGAATTTTTTCATACCTCCAAAATCATAATATCCTTTTTAATAACCAATACGGATTTAAAAAAGACCATTCAACTGAACATGCAGTAATAAAGTTAGTCAACGAAATTTTGAATGGGTTTGACAAAAATCAATATACATTTGGAGTATTTATCGATCTGTCAAAGGCGTTCGATACAGTGGATCACAAGATCCTTTTATACAAACTTAGTAATTATAGTATAAAAAGTAAAAATCTAAAATGGTTTAGATGCTATCTAAACAATCGTAAACAAGCTTTATATTACAATAAAACTTACACTTCCCTTCAAACCATTACTTGTGGCGTTCCCCAGGGATCTATTCTAGGTCCTTTGCTTTTTCTTGTCTATATTAACGACATATTTTTGTCTTCTCGTATACTGAATTTTATTCTTTTTGCAGATGACACCCAAGCTTTTTACACCCACTCAAATATTAAAACTACTTTTAACATAGTAAATCAGGAGCTTGAAGAGCTAAGCGATTGGTTGAAAGCTAACAAACTTTCCTTGAACATTGAAAAAAGCAAATACATTCTTTTCACAAAACCATCAAAGTCAGACACATTACCATTAAAACTTCCGGATATTTTAGTTGACAAAACAATATTAAAAAGAGCATTTTTTGTGAAGTTTCTAGGAGCCATTCAAGATGAACATATTAGCTGGAAAGAGCATATCAAGTTGTTAGAAAATAAAATATCTAAAAGCATTGGGATTATGCATAAAACTAAGTATATTTTAAATAAAGTATGTCTTAAATAGTATAAAATAAAAAGTTTATAAATTAAACTCACGCTTACGTTAGTGAAAGTTTTATTTACACAATGATTTATATAATCTTTTCGTTAATATAAAATTATTTTTTTTACAAAACTGTTAACGTAACAAATTGACTGGAGCAAGCAGAAGACAATGGTCTTATCATCTTGCCCCGTGAATTTCAATTATGTTTTACAATCGATATCAGTTAAATATAAGATAAACACAAATTATAAGATATTTAAATATATATAAATATAAGAACTCGTATAAGTAAAATAGCCAAGTAATTGTATCTTTATAAATATAAATACAATTAAATACATTTTTATAAATATAACCATAATCATTTCCAGCTATTGTAAAAATGGAAAGAAAAGAAAAAAAATTTTCAAGACGTGCGAACGTTTTTTTTAAAAATAAGAGATTGTTTCAGCAATGTTGAGGTCAAGTAACTGTTGTTTAACAACGCTTTTAAAATGTTGAAAAGAGTTTATCGTTTTAATCTTATTTGTGAGAGTTCCACAATTGTAGTCCTCTTCTTGATATTGAGAATTGGGATTGACTCAAAGACATTTTGTTTTTTATAGACTAAGGCTAGTTTTGATTGGTAAGTACTTGCCCAGGCAACATTGCAGTAGCTAATGTAGCTATGTGCGCATTGTGTTAACATTTAAATTCCCTAACTTTCATTCATTAAATGCGTAGCTTTTGAGATATTTTAATTGCCCAATTTGCTCCTATGCTCAACTAGCCTTCAAAAAAATTAATTTTATATATATATATATATATATATATATATATATATATATATATATATATATATATATATATATATATATATATATATATATATATTTATATATATATACATACATACCCAGCCAACATTGACAGACGGATACCGTTTGGTTTTTGTCTGGGCTTACGGGAACGGGATTTTAACGGGTAAGTGTTTTGGTTTCCGGACGGGCCCCAAATGGCAAAATAATTAGGCAAATCTACTTGATTGGGTTTTATCAGGGCCGAAGGATCTGGGGATTTGACGGGTTTCCTATAAGGTTCCCAAAAGGTTTAAATTGATAATTAAAAAAATCATAACAAAACTTATTCAATGGTTGCCATTTATAATTCGTATTGTGCGTGAAATAAATTTAAAAATTTAACTTTTATGCATTATATTTTTTGTATACATTATATTTACATTGTAATTAAAGAGAATTTTTTTTCGATGTATTTTTCACTTTGAAACTCCATTATAAAGACGTTTTTTTAAAATTTCATTTACTACCATTATAAATGAAATTTTTTTATATTTTTTTAAAATAAACTATTAAACATGAAGTAACTATTCCATTGAGGCGTTTGCATTTTTAAAATGATCAAAATTTAAAGTTTTGTTTCTGCTAGTGATGGTAATAATTGCTTTCAGTTTAATCAAAACTTTGGTTTAGACAGAAACACTAAAAAGAGCAAACAGACGAATGAAATTTAGATATAACCTATATATAAATTGAATATCTGCGCTAAAATGGTATACATTTCATATGGCATACGAAATATAAACAATCAGTGACTTGAATTTTCCCCACTTCACTCAATGTTTCTATACTGGACACATGTCTTACTTTTTTGATCATTGTTTAACTAACACTAACTCCAATAAAGTTATAGCTTCTTTCTCATTCACGCTATTACAGCTGTATGTGTTCCATAAAGGGTTCAGATGCAAAGCTATACAAGAAAACCCTAATCGTTAAAAACATACAGAAATCAGTCCTGCCCATTCTTACCACTGAATTATAAGCTTTCTAACTGGGCTTTTGTCCTTTTTGATAGTTACTTGCTTAATACTTACTATAAAATAATCCTTTTTTGCATTTTCACTTAGGATTTGACGGCCTGATATGTTACAAATAGTGGCTAGACTTTTACTCTAGTTGCGAACATTATTGAACACAATATATATATATATATATATATATATATATATATATATATATATATATATATATATATATATATATATATATATATATATATATATATATATATATATATATATATATATATATATGTATATATATATATAGGGGAAAAGCACCTATGATGGCATACTTAACTTTGAAGCTTCATTATTCAGTATCCTGAGAACCAGTAATAAAAGTTTTGATATGGATACATTCCTTGTTCCTTGTTTCATCTAGAACAATAATTACCTTGGGAGTTTTCATCAGTTTTATTTTTTTTATAAGTTATTCTTATTGTAAAAAAAAGCACAAGTATGCCATCATAGGCAACCACTGCTCCTATGATGGCATAGGGGAGGATGGGGCTAGTTAGGATCGAGGGTAACTTAATGATTTCATTTAACCTTAGAGTCTTCCCTCTAAGAAATTACTCGAAACCATCCTAATTTACCATTTCATGCTACACACCAGCATTGTAAAATTTTGCGCATGCGCATAGGATATATTGTATTTTACGTATTTTTTTGACCAAAAAAAAATGTTGGAGCATCGCTTTCTTTTAACTTTACTTAAAAATAAGTTTTTCTTATAAAAAAAAAAGGTCTTCCCAACTCGTCAATATTTCAACACCCCCAACTCGTCAGTATGCCATCATGGGTAAAAGTCATCATTTTCATTAAAACAAGCTGTGTCTGCTTTGTTCAAAAGATAAAATTAAAGTAACTATTCCATTAAATGCACAAAACTTGAATATAAAATGCATGAAAATTTCATTTCTGCACAGTTAATAGTAAAATCACAATCTTAAATATATGAAGGAAATAAATTTTAAACAGCACATCCCAAAATCGATTTTTGTTGATTATAAAAACAATATTTGTGCACAAGGGACTTTTTTTCACTAAAACTAATGTAAAGTCAGTATAGTCATGTAGGTCTAATCATTTTTTTACCAAAACCAATTTTAATGGAAATATGACCGGTATGCCATCATAGGCGCCTTTCCCTACATATATATATATATATATATATATATATATATATATATATATATATATATATATATATATATATATATATATATATAATTATACAGACAGGTTAAAAAAATGAGTGCATTTGTCTGGATTTATGCTTACCTACAAATTATTCATATATGCTACTATTCATATTCATATATGCTACTATTGGAGGTGAACCATTCCTTGGCAGTGGTAAGACTTTTTTGTTAAAAACGTAAACGCAATGCTTATGTGAAGCCAAATTACCAACGTTTGGTAGTTTGGCTTCACATAAGCGACACCATCGTATGGCTCTTTAGTTTTCTTTGCACAATCTTTTAGACAATCTAGAAGTGTATTTGGAAGCACACCAGTACAAATATATTTTTATTATGTTCAATATATAAGGTTTTAATAATCGTATCCGACAAATGAGATTCTAACGATTAATTCCGACAAATAAGATTCCAATAATTATAACCAACAAATGAGATTGAGTAGACGTATGACGAGATATTTAAGCCAACGGTTCGGAATAAAAAAATCTCATTTGACGCGAATTTCTTGCCCTTTATTTTGATTGCATAAATAAAATATTTTTTTTTAAATAAATTTTTTTGGTTATTAAAAATATTTTGTTTTAAAATATAAGAAAACTTTATGTTTTAGAAATAGAGATGACGTCGGTGCTACCGTTTCATTTAAAAAACAGGAATTTCACCCCCCTCCCTCCATTTTATAAAGATCTCAATATTAACAATAAAAAAATATTTTTAGTGAGACTACAACTAAAAACAATTTCTCAAACTTCGTAAATTTCTAAATTAAATAGTTCTGTTGCTATAAGTTCAGTTTAATTAATTTTCTAGATCTGATTGTCCATTTTTTTTTTTTTTTTTTACATTTGTATTTACATAATGAAAACTTTTAAAGCATTTAAATTCGAAGACTTATAAATTAAAAAAAAATTTAAAATACAATCAAAAATACAAAAAAACTAAAAACAAAAAATCTTTTTTTTAGTTACTCTTAATAATAAAAATTTTAAAAAACTATGTTTTTTATGCAAAGGTGAAAGTTTATCCACAAAGGCGCATGACAAAGTTAAAGGTGTCAATCAATCAAGCGTTTTGAATTATTTGTTAAAACATTACTGTTAAATATTTGTTACGGTGTACCGGTATGCCACTAAATATTAAAAATTGTAGGTATACCACCTTCAATTTTCATTATTTTGTGTTATACCATATACCGTCAAATATTAAAAATTGTTCAAACTTAAAAAAAAAAGATATTTTATATCAATAATAATAATGATAATAATAATAACAATAATATATACAGTATTGACAAAAAGGAAGTGACAAAATTAAATTGTATTTTTTAAATCAACTTTTTAAACAAATTGTTAAATTAGGATTGAAAATTAATAAACAAATGTCTTTTTCAATTGATTTTTATATAATGAATATATTTTTAAATGTAAAAAGAAAAATAATATAAAACTAAAAGGTATATTAATTTTGTGGAGCGACAAAAAGGAAGCAACTAAATATATTTTTTTAAATTCTCTTACCCAAACAAAAGAAAAGATTAAAATAACTAATATTTTGTCCAATACCCTTTAATTCAAATAATTGCCTTGCATTTTTTTGGCATAGATGGTATGAGTTTGTCAATTACAGTGACGTCTATTGATTTCCACATATTCTCAACTTTTTTAAACAACTCTGCCGTATTTGAAAATATTTTGGATTTGATTTTCTTCTCAACTACTGCTCGCAGATTCTATATGGGGTTGAGGTCTGAAGATTGGGCTTGCCATTTTAATATTAATTTTTTGGGTTGCAAACCCGTTCTTAACTAGCTTTGAGGTGTGCTTGGGATCATTGTCTTGCTGAAAAATAAATCTCAACGGTATGTTCAATTCCGCATATGGAAAATTATATCTTCCAGTATAGCAGCATTATGAATGGACCCATTACCATTGTATTAGCATCCAGTATAGTAGCATTATGAATTGGGCCCATACCATGAACGGAGAAGCAACTCAAAACCATTATACTTCCACCTCCGTGCTTAAATTTTGGTAATACATATTTGGGATTGATCCTTTCTTGTTTAGGACGTCTTACATTAAGAATCCCATCACTTCCAAATATAGAAAACTTAGATTCGTCACTAAAGAGAACTTTTATCCAATTTCTTGAAGTCCAGTGTTCGTGACGTCTCGCAAATACAATTCTAGCATCTATACTTTTCTTACTCAACAACGGGTTTTTTTTCTGGCCGACTGGCAAATGAGTTAGTGTCTCTAAGGCGTCTCTAAATTATTTTGTTAGGCACATTTAAATTATCTAATTCTGTGTTAATTTGTGTTGCAGGTTAAAAAGGGTTTAATAATGAAAGTTTCTTTATTCTTTTATCATCTCTTTTTGATGTTTTTCTCGGCCAGCCAGGACTTTTTACATTAAAATGCCATTCCTTTTTTCTTAAAAATTGTTATTGTTTTCAAAACAACAGATTTTTAAACACTTAATTTTCTTCCGATTTGACATTGATTTTACAAAAATTGGTAGAGATAAAGTTTCATCAACACTTAGTAAAATAGTTGACATTATATTAATTTTATTCATTTAATCTAGCAATTTAAGAATGTTGCTTCCATTATGTCCGGTACTGTGAAGTTTTTAATAGTCAAGATTGAATTGCTGTGTTTCAAAATATAAGTATTAATGATTCTTACAAAAAGTGGACAAATATATATCTTAAACTATGTGCTAAATTCATACCTTCTTTATCAAAACACACACAAAAAAAACATCAAAATTTGAATCACAATTGACATTAGTTAAGTAAAACAAAAAATCTACTATGGTACAAAAATAGAAATGCAATGTGGAAAATTTCATATCTAGTAATCTTTATAATATAGTTCGCTATAAAATCAAATAACATACTCGTTAAGCAATTAGAATCTTTTAAGAAAATTTAGCTAATGATAAAAGCAAACCAAAAAGGCTTTTCAACTATATTAATTCTAAACACTCATCATCAAGCCCTATTAATGCAATGGTCGCAGAATCAGATATTAGGATAAATAAAATTGAACAAACCAACTATATAGTAGAATTACCTTTATTCAGATTAGATCCAAAAAGATTGTTTGGTACCGACTGCGTAGGTTCATTAATTCTACAAAAGTATACAAAATTATTAGATTTATTATCACATATATTTCAACATTCAATTGATTATTCTGAATTACCAGAATCTTGGTTAGAAGCCAATGTTATTCCATTATATAAGAAAGACTGCAAAACAAATCCAGTAAATTTTCAAGTTAATCAAGCGTCACAAATCTTTTGAAAACTATGGATTTTTGTAACCTTCTGGAAATCATAAAAAGCTTTCAATAAGGTACCACATAAACCTTTATTATTTAAATTAAAAAAATACAGAACTGTTGGTAAACTTTCTTCTTGGATACACTCTATCCTTTCAAATCGTTGAAAATTTGATTACTATTTAAATGACTTTAGCACACACCAGAGAATTAAGCTTGGGGTTACATCAACTGAACAAGATTTAGGTAAAATATTGTCATCTGACCTTAAACTCCATGATCGACTTGATCAAAAAGCATCATACAAAACTAATCGAATGTTTGGAATTCTAAAAAATACATTTTTTTCTAGTAATGCTACTATATGTAGTAAACTTTATAAAAGTTATGTGCGTCCACGATTAGAGTATGTAGTGTCACTTTATTTAAATTAAAATATTAAAATTTTAGAGAAATTTCAAAAACGTGCTTCAAAAATACCACTTGTTAATTAAAAGATTCCTTATAGTTTTGCTAACTTTGTTCTGCGCCTTTGACCACGGGGGAGGGTAAATTAAAGAAACAGATATGCTTGTGATCATTACATAATAGTACGCTGGAATTAGCTAAAAAAAGACCTCAACCCGGAAAAAAATACTATAAAGCTAAGTTTTAGTATACTAATCGAGAAACATGTTTGGAGTCACCAAAAAAAAGACCTATCGTTAAGGTCACGGGAAGATCCCAATTTGGGCCAAAAACGGGACACATATGAGAAAAATTCGAATTTCCTAAAAATGCACTTCCATTGCACCGTTGGAAATATAATTTAATACTGATTAATAGTTATATAAAAACCATATTTTGAAAATTATTACCTTTCAAGCTATGCCAAAAAGTTCATCGTCAATTAATCGTCGCTTTTGGAATTAATTATTTGGAGGGAATTAGCGAAATATAGGGTTGGAAACCCAAATAAAAATAGTATAAAGCTGAATTTTGGCAGAAAGAAAGTAGACAACCTTTGGATGAGCATGAAAAATAGCCCCGTTAATTGCGTTACGGAAACATTCTTTTTGGGGCAGTTTTTCAATTCATAGTTCTTATATAATACTTATATAAGAACTATGAATTGAAAACAATTATTTAAAAAGTTATTTACGTTTTAAAAGTACACTTTTATATAATTATATAAACAGCATACTAAAAAAGTTAGTTTCTTTTGATCGAAAGTAATAATTCAAATTATCTTGGGAAAACGTTTGCATACTTTTATTACGAAATCGCACGATTAGATCAAATTTGATTGCATTGCAACAACGTATTTTAATGAGTTGTTAAAATTAATGCGTTTGTTATTTCAAAGTTAAATGTTATATAGTTGAAATTGTTTGTATACTGTATACTGTTATTTTTATTTTAACTTTTGCTTAAATATACTGCAATAATGGAGAATATGTATGGAGTTATGTATTATATGTCAAGAAGATGTTCTCAGAGATTCCCTTGTGATTGTACGACACAAGGGGCTCACAACTTTAGTGAAAACAAGTAGAGATAAAGAATTGAATGATTTGCACAGGTGCAGATGTACTTAAATGTATTTTCAACAAATATTTAATAAGTTATAACATTAAATGTAACTACTAATGATTTAAAAATCGAATTTTTTGAATTTGTTATTTTGAAAAATGTTTTTTTCAGATACCTCAAGGCACTTTTGAATAAAAAAACCGTCGGAAATGTTCATCATAATTGTAGAAGAAAATTTGTTGACCCCAGGCAAAGCTATATATCTACCCCACCTCCCAAAAGGTTACGATCATCAATGATGCAAGTTTCAATTGGAAATATAACTGTTTTCTATGTAACAAGAAAGCTGAAAAGAAATACTCTACTGTTTCTAAAGTCACAACATTACCGTTAAAAGATGATTCGATAAGTCGATGTCACCAACGGAACGATAAATGGGGAGAAGAAATTAAAGGAAGATTAGAAAGCTGCAACGACCTTGTAGCATAAGAAACAGTGTGTCATATAACATGTATGACTGGTTTTAGCTTAAACGAATTAGGTGAAAATAAAAGAGGTAGACCAACTGATACATTGATGACTGAAAATTTTGAAAGAATATTCAAGTGGCTGGATGAAGAAGCCCATGGCGAATTTTATACATTAGCAAAAGTTTATAATAAAATGTTAAAGCTATGTGGTTTTAATCCCTGCTACACCATCTTTAAAAAAAAAGAATATTATAAAGAACATTTATATTTTGGAAAATTCCTTGTAAATCGAACGTTATCTGCTTTAAAGATATGGCTTCATTTTTCCTCAACTAATTAAAAATCGTTTAATAACCGCATTGAGATTATTTCCGCCGCAGCAAAAATTTTAAAAAGCGATATAAGGCAATTATCTTGCTCAAAAAAAGAGTACTCTTTACTAAATAAGTTGGGAAATCTTGATTATGGAAAGGAATGGGTGCCTGACAGCTTTCTTCTATTTTTAGGTCATATCTTCAGATCTAAAAGTAATTGCAATTGGGCAATGTATTGCTCAAGCATCTATACCAAGATCTATAATTGTTTCTATACCTTTTGGAATAGGAGTTGACATAGACAAGTCAATAGCCTCAAAATGATTTATTGATCATCTATCAAATTTCGGTTTTTCTGTTTTATCTGACGAAGTATTGCTGTTCAAGCAATCCGCAATGGAAAGCAATAATGTTGATGCAGATAACTGCTCTAATAACGTAGCCTTTACACAATATGTTGCTGACAATATTGATCATATAATAATAATTTTTAACGGGAAATGTACCTTTCACAGCATGGGTTTAATTTCAATTTTACATTTATCTCCAGCATCTTTTACAACAATCAAGCGTCTGGAAAAGCAAAAACGAGAATCATAAGTGTTAACATAACTCATTTTGATAGATCAAGTTATAATGGTTTGTTAAAGCTTGAGTTGAAACCTATTCACGAGCTTATGCAAGTTCTAGTGCTTCCTAATGACTTAAATTATAATCTTTTATGGTTAACTTCTTGGTTCTATAATTCTAAAAAGAATCCTCGCCCCAAATGGTCCGGTTTCATGCAGCATGTAATTAGCTCATTTAAAGTATATGAAAAAGCAACAGTTACGTTTCTTCCAATTATTGATTTGAATCCAACGAATGAAACTTGTATATATTCCACTCTTCTCTTTGTAATAGATAAAGCAAGGAAAAACAGAGTTCATACACCTTCTATAACTTTTGATCATCCGTTATGGTTGAAGACAGCTAGTATCATCAAAGATCAAGATTTAAATATAGTTTGCAGACTAGGTGGATTTCATTTGCTGATGACTTTTCTTGGTAATATTGGGAAATTTATATTATATATAGCTGGTTCTGGGCTTGAAGAACTCTTCTCAGAGGTTTAGGCAGAGAATAGTGTAGTTCACATTATGTCAGAAAAAGCGGTATCTAAAGCTCTACGGACACATTTTTTAGCTCTCAGTGCACTGTATAAATTGCTTTTAAATGATATAGTTATTGTTTATGAAATAAATTTTTCTGACTTTGAAAACAATTACTAAGAAGCTATGAGTAATTCTTTAGATAATAACGAATTTAATGAGTTCCTTGAAAGTGAAAAATTTCTAGAAAATTCAACTAATGAATATATAGAAATGAAAAAGAAAAAGTCAAGGACATTTCAACTATGGATTTAGTATGTGGAATGCATTAGTATAGTTAAAGAGTTTATTCTGGCTGAAAGAACTGACTGGCTAATGCATTTTTACTCTATACAAAAAATGTTAAATCTTTTTGCAGCAACTGGACATGCAAATTATGCAAAAAGTTCTAGAATATACATTCAAGAAATGCTATCACTTTCAAAAACATACCCATAGTTATACAAAAATTTCATGCATAGCTGTCATGCTGTAAGAAGATCCGATAAATACTGGGCTGGATTGTGAACTGATCTAACTATAGAACAGACTTTAATGCAAAGTATAAAAATTAAAGGTGGATTGACAAAAGGGAAAGATTTAAAGATAGTGTTAGACCAAGTTTACCATTTAGTACTGCAGTGCATGATGCAATGTTTAAAATGTCTGGAATATCTATCCAGTCTAGCGAGGAACATATTGAAATGCAGTTTTCAAGAAGATTTCAAGATTTTAAAGACATTGAAAGCTTTGTTAGCTGGTTGGGTGCCAGAAATCCGTTTTCACTTGAAGACGCACATTTGCATTCATTTTCAACAGGAGTTAGCTATTAGTTATTGATAAAGGTGAGGTAAACTGTAAAAGAGCTGAGATAATAGGTTTTACCATTAATGAATGTCTAAATGATTTGTCTTGCCAAATGCAAAAATAAGAAGACGTGATTAAACAAAAGCACTTGATTCATTAACAAACACTATTAAAATAAGCGATAGGAAATCTGTTTGTTTGAACTCAACAATTTTATTTACAAGATTAGCAGCTATAGCCGAGAGAGAGAGGAAAGTGTGGAGCAATACTTTATGTATGAGTTGACAACCACTTCACAGTCCTTATTTACGCAAGATCTAATGCGAAAAGTTAATAAAATATCTTTGAGGAAGATACTGTTGAAACAAAATGACATATTATCAAGCCTAAATTTGATAAGCTGTAAATTTGTTTCCGATGGCGGTGCACTGTTACATCGTGTACATTGGATAAAAAGGATACAATTTAGCAATTTAGCAAAAGCATAATTAACATATATCAGGAAAAAGAATGGATCTGCTATTGTAATTTTTGATGGCTACGAACATATTACAACTAAATCAAATAAGTATACAAGAAGATATATACAAAGGTCTGCTAAAAATATAATTATCAAAGAAAGTATTGTTGTTCCATATTCACAAGAAAACTTTTTGTCAAACACACACAATAAAAAAGAACTTAAATCATTTTTTGCCACTGTTTTGTAGATAATCAAGAAGTACATATTTGCCAAGGCGATGTTGACACTAAAATTGTACCACTGGCATTAGAGCTATCAAAACATTCAAAAGTAGTCATAGTTGTAGATGACACAGATACTGCTGTCATGTTGCTTGTTCATTGGAAAATAGAATTATTTAATACAATAATTTTTCAAAAACACGGTAAAAAATATTGGAGTATCAAAGATTGCCAGTCTAATATTGGAAGCATAAAAGACTATGTGCTCATCATTCATGCTTAGTCTGGATGTGACGCAACATCCGCAATATTTGGAAAAGGAAAAGTTTTTTTAATTTGGTGAAAAAATCCAAAAAACTTCAGGCTATTGCGGAGTCTATAAGTGATTATCAAGCAAATCAATCTAAGGTTGGTGAAAATTCAATAGAAATATTTAAAGAGTTATATCGTCGAAGCAACAATGAAACCTTAACAAAGCATAAGTTAGTTTATATTTATATTTACTTTATGACAGGGACTCAATTATATTTTTTAAATTTGAGTGACTTTTATAAAACTGCATTAATATTTATTGAACTTTCTATAGAAATTTAATTAACATAAATTTTGAATATACTTTTATTATACTCGATATTGCATGTAATGGACTTTTAGAGCCTAAAAAAATGCCACCAACCGAAAGAGCAGAGTATTTCTATGGACTTCGCGTGCATTTGTAAATAATAACCTGAAAGCTACTTAATAATAACAAGAATTTAAAACCAGAAGAATGGGGCTAGACGAATAAAAATTGGATTCTTCATCCAATAACAACTGATAAAGACGTTGCGCCGCAAAATCTATTGTTAGTTATACGTTGTAAATGTAAAAGTTCTTCAAAGAATCAATGCGGAACAAATTTATATACATATGGAAAACATGGAGTTAAATGCATGGATGTTTGTGGTGGTTGTCATGGAGAGGGTTGCAATAATGAAAACGTAAAAATTATTAATTAAAACAAAGCTGCATATAGTATTTCATTCCTTTTGCTAAAGATGATTTTAGAATTTTATAATATCTATGACGCTTTTACATTCAAGAGTAACAATTCCGTTGAAGTTATTAATGAAAATTTAGATAGCAAGTTATTCGATGATTTAATTTAATTTAAAAGTTCTCAAGCATTTTTTTTTTGTTTGACTCAATTTATACTGTTCTGCATAGTGCTGTACTGCATACATCGTTATGCTTTTCTGCATAGACTCACACTAGCTTATAATACAAGCAATACAGCGACGATTATTTAAATGAACATTTGATGTTTTTTTCAATGTTTTATTATATAAAAGTGTACTTTTAAAACGTAAATAACTTTTTAAATAATTTTTTTCAATTCACAGTTCTTATATAAGTATTGATCAGCATAAAAAATTATATCCAGCCGTTTACAGTTAATAAGATTTTAGAGGTGTCAAACATCGAACTTTTTTTGCTCCAAAAAGGATGTTCCCGTAACGCAATCAACGGGGCTCTTTTTTGTGCTCATCCAAAAGTTGTCTACTTTCTCTCTGCCAAAACTCAGCTCTATTCTATTTTTAGAGTCTGGAGTCATAGCATGCCATGACATGAGCAATCAGCTGACAGGTGACAGCACACAGGCAGAATTTCGTTGACAAGTGCAATTTTGCAGCGGACAAAACAAGTGCAACTTTTTTGGTTTGTTTCATTTTCTTAAGTCTGGTCCGTGTCAACGTCACGGAAGTTTTTTAATAATTAAAGGAAGTATCCAGAAGTTTCCAGAAGCATGCAGAAGCGTCCAGAAGTTTCCAGAAAAAGCATCTGGAAGCATCAAGTTGCATCCAGAAATATCCAGAAACATTCAGAAGCATCCAGACGCATCCAGAAGCTTCCAGAAGCTTCCAGAAGCATCAAAAAGAAGCATCTAGAATCTTCCAGAACAGGTTCACACAGGTTTATTTTACTATATAAGAGACATGTAAATCGACATGTAATTCAGTCAGTATATGGAGGTCAATCAGTCAGTATTATCAAGACAGTTTATCGAAGTGAGTTTTATCAAAGAACATCAATACGAAAAGTGAAATACAACAAGTGTTTCATTACATAAATACAGTCCACATCCAACCAAGACGTTGTGTTCCACAGAGCATTATTATATCATCACAAGGTAAATGTAACACGGTAAGCCTTGAGAAGCATGATTATTTATTTTTATTATTTTATGACTTCAAGTGCAAAAATGGCTCCCGACAGTCTTGGATTGGAACTAAGAAAGAAAAATATTGCGTGAAAAAATGGACCGTTTCAAGACTATGTTCCAAATATCGTTCTACGGTAAAGTTGGCAGCAGATAACAAAGGTGGAAGACCGCGTTCCACCACTTCTAGAGAGGATTCTATGATCGTCAGATCCGTCAAGAAGGATCCCTGGATATCATCAGTCGAGATACAAAAGCAATTAGAGCTGCCTGTATCGGACCGAACAATCAGACGACGTGCTGTTGAAGCCGGATTGTTTTCTCGACGCCCTGCAAAGAAACAGCTGATTTCACTAAAAAACCAGAAGAAAAGACTCCTGTTAGCTACATCTCATATTGACTGGAATGTGCAGAAATGGTGAACTGTCCTGTTCAGTGATAAATCGAAGTTCAACATCATTGGGAGCGATGGCATTTGCCGTGTACGTCGACCGGCCGGAAAACGTCTCGATTTACGTTACTGCCATAAGACCGTGAAGCATGGTGGAGGCAATGTAATGGTCTGAGGGTGTTTTTCTGCTAACGGTCTAGGTCCTATACATCGAAACGATGGAATAATGGACCGTTTCATGTATAAAAATATCCTGAAAGATGTTATGTTACCTCATGCTGAATTGAATATGCCAATAAAGTGGGTTTTTCAGCAAGACAACAATCCGAAACACACTGCAAAAGTAGTCAAGCAGTGGTTTCAAGACAACCACCTATCGGTGATGGATTGGCCGCCTCAATCTCCGGATCTCAACCCTATCGAGAACCTGTGGGAGATCGTCAACCGCAGAATTAATCATGAAGGTGTTCGTAATAAGGATCACCTGTTTGAACAAATCCAAAAGGCCAGCGATTCCACAAAGTTTCAATAATCACCTGATCGAATCTATTGCCTCGAAGATGCAAGGCTGTGATCGACAACAAAGGATTCGCCACGAAATATTGATAGCGAAATACAGCTTGGTCAACATTTTGAGTCGACATTTGTCGAGTTGCACTTGTTTTGTCCAGAAGGAAATCAACTTTTTTTAATACTTTTGATTAATTTATTAATTTTCGTATACAAATAATGATCTTTGTGATGAATAAAACTTGAAGAACTTTGTCTCTAAACAGTTACATAGTCATTTCTCTAAATTGAAAAAATGCAACACTTTTATATAAAGAAACTAAATTAGCATTATTTGGTTGCACTCGTTTTGTCCGATACTGTATATATATATGTGTATATATATTTATGTATATATATATATATGTATATATATATATGTGTGTATATATATATATATATATATATATATATATATATATATATATATATATATATATATATTTGAAGCTTGCGTTAAAATTATTTTATCTTAGCCAAGGCAACCACAAGAGTTAATAGTTCACCGTTGTTCTTATGTAACTTTTGAGATTTGAAACAATAACAAGTTTCTTTTAACACAGAATAATAAGGATTTCTATATTTATACAAAAATTTTTTTTTTTGATATCACAAAATCTTTTACGTCTTAAAACCGTTATAAAATAAATAAAACAATTATTTACATCTTCTATTGGTGAGGGGGGGGGGGGGGGGGAAGTGTTAAAAACCGGCGCAAATAGATTTACAAGGTGATTTCGAGAAGGGATGAAGCAAATGTTCTCCAAATAAGTTCTTTCGGAAACACTAAAGGCGCACTAGCGATAAAAAAATCAATAAAGTTTTCGTTTTTGCTCTATGCTGTAATGAGATCATAATGGCGTATGCTGTAATAAAATCATAATATAATGCATGCTTTTGATTTAATATTATCCTCCTCATTGTCATCTGAGATTGGAGCTGCAGGAGGAGATTCTTTCTTTTTTCGTCGAAAGAAGTCTAACTAAAAAGAAATTTTTACATAACAATAAATAAAATAACTTTTACATTTTTCACCTATAATATCATTATAAAGATATAATATAATAAAATATAATATAATAAAATATAATATAAAAAAATATAATATAATAAAAAAATATAACGAAATAATCACTTTCTTTGTAATATTTAAAAAGTTATCGTCATCAACCATAATATCAACCACAATAATCAACCACAAGTAAATGAATAATATATAAAAAAAATATATTTAAAAAAACAAGATGTTTTATAAACATACTTTAAAATAAATTTATAGTAATAGCAGGTAGTAAGCAGTAGGTAGTAGCAGGTAGGTAGTAGCAAGTAGTAAGCAGTAGGTAGTAGCAGATAGTAAGCAGTAGGTAGTAGCAGGTAGTATACAGCAGGTAGTTAGTAGTAGGTAGTACATAGTAGGTAGTAGCAGGTAGTACGCAGCAGGTAGTAATCAGGTAGTAAGTAGTAAACTAGGAACGCATTTGCATCAAAAAAATACTCATAAATTATTTAATAACTTAGTTTTAATTTTTATAACATCAATTACTAACGTCACTTAAAAATATTTCAGTAAATAATCTAAATTTTTTTACTGTATTTAACACCCTTCCCTCCTGTATTCACATCCCCCATTGATATCGAGGAACTCCTCAATTTCTACTTTATTTTTTCAATTTTGATTCTTGAGTAATCAGATGAAAGTTATATGATACGATTATATACAGAAAGTGATATGAATCAGATGCAAGTGATAAGATGGTATACATTCACAAAAAGCTGGATATACACATACATGCAGCACCAGCAAAATAACTTCAAAAACTGCATCGATTAGAAAAAGATCAATGAAAATCAAGAAAAAAATATTAGCCTTCCTCACCCAGCTGGAATAATCTCTGAATAAGATAAGTGGCAAGATTGATTACATTGTTTCTTTTCTTTTTATTCCCAAATTGATCATCTTGATTTAAAACAACTGGGTTTGAAAAATATTTCATAAATTTGGCAGTCAACTGGGTTTGACAAATATTTTATTAAGTGTATTGATGTAGCTTTATCATTTTCATTATTATTTTTCATCAAAAACAAGTGTTTTTGATGAAAATCATGAGATTTTAATTGTTGAAATGATAAATTCATTTTTTTTTTGTTGAAATAAAAAATATATATATACTTTTTAAGTCTTAGCTTCCAGTTGGATGACAAGTTTAACTGAGTACCAAATTTTTATAACATTAATTTATATAAAAAAAACTAGCCAAGAACTAGCCAAACACAGGCTTTAGTTTAGTGAGTTTAGTGTCATAGCCAATTTTTTTTTCAAGCTTGCTCCATCATTAACAGAGGCAATATCTTTGTCTAAATTCAAATCAAAATGCATCAAAATTTAGCTAGGCTTTTTTTTCAAAAATTAATATAATGCGCCAAACCAATTTGATTAAGAGGTTGAAAAATTCAAAATTCCAAGCTAAGCCCAATTAAGCAAGGTCAACTCAGGCCAGGATTATAATCTAATGGTCACTATGCTACTGGTAACTTTGAATGCTCAGTATCATTTTTGTATTTATGGATGTTTAAAAATCTAAAATAATTATTATATAATTCAAAAGAGTTTCACTTATGCAAATTCAGAACCTTTTACTAGATGAGGTATGATCTTTAGCAAAGGTGGCAAGCAGTTGATATATAGAATTATTTGTTTTTATATTATAATATTTTTTGTTTTAATATTAATTAATGAAAATAAATCTTTGTTAAGACAGTTGCAAGTTTCTTGATTTGATTTTGTATTGTTGCTTAAAATGTATTTGTTGTACAAATTTATAACAAATTTTTTTCTTGCAAACAGCTGTAGTTAAATAACTCCCTTTTAAAAATTTTATGCAGCTTATCATTAACTAGGTAATATTTGAAAATTATGCTTAAAATAATACTTTCCTATATTGGAAAAACATTTTTAATGAAAGGACTAAGTCAGTATTTTTTTTTGGGAATGACTTAGATTGATAAGACTATATTTACAACAAGTAATCTGTAACATAAGTAAACTGTAAAAAGATTTCATTGTGAAATTTTTTCAACTGAGTGTTGTAACTGTATCAGTATACTTGAAGTTGAAATGTATCAACTGGAGGGAGATTTGAATTAGTAAGGATATTAATTTAATGTTATATCAGGTTTGAAATAACTTAAAAAAATGTTGTCACAGAGAAGATTTAGTATTGACATTTTGCACTGTATAGACATTTAAACATATCAACATGTTAAAACGTTTTTAAAACTTTGTCATATAACTGAGAAGTTAGGAAAAAAGAAAACATATCCCAACTAGGCACACAAACTTTTGCACCACCTAACACTCACAGAAACATCAAATAAACCACCTAAATACTTTGAACATGTATGTAACAACTCTTTTAATTTGAACCTATAATTTGAAAACTCTTGTAAATTGAACATATTTTGAAACTCTTTGAGGTTTTAAATTACATGAGTTCAACTATATATACATACATATATATGTATGCATATGTATACACATACATATACATACAGTTGAACTTAAATAACTCTAATTCTCAACGAGTTTCAAACTATGTTTAAATTACAAGAATTTTTGAATTATAAGTTTAAACTACAAAAGTTGTTAAAAATATGTTTCAATTACAAGAGTTTTTGAATTATAGAATTAAAAGTTCAACCTTTTTATTTTTAAAATACTAATTCACACTTAACGAGGCTGCAAGCAGCCACCATTAAGTTGGGAGATACTAGAAAATAAAGAATAAAGTTATAGAGCAAGGAAACAGTTGACAGAAGACTTGAAAAATTAAAGATTATAAGAGTCAGGAAAACATGAATATGGGAGAGAGTTCCATTTTAGAGCATGAAGAGACATAAAATAAAAAGATGCAACTTTGCTGAATGACAATTCAAGCAAGAATGAGTTTTGGTTGATGGAGCTAGAGATGATTGTTTGAGCAGCAACAATGATAGTATTTGTAGAAAAGTGGAAGAGATGCCACCTTACAACGAAGGAATATTGGTTTAAGATTGGCAGATAAAGAAGGTCTAACTACCTTTATGATGTATGTTTGAACCTTGTCTAGAAAAGAGTAAAGATGCTTACTTTGCAACGATGTTTTCCATGAGAGTTCTGTAGTGAATGATAATCCAAGAAGAAGTGAAGAAGAGGACTCAGTTTTCCATGAGAGTTCTGTAGTGAATGATAATCCAAGAAGTGAAGAAGAGGACTCAGTTTTCCATGAGAGTTCTGTAGTGAATGATAATCCAAGAAGTGAAGAAGAGGACTCAGTGAAAGGGTTTCCATTCATTAATTTATGAACTTTGAAAGTATTGAGAACAGTAGGTAACTGAGTTTTGTTGGAGTTAAAAATCATTACTGTTAGCCCCAAGGTGTTACAAAATAGGATCAGATTCAAGATTAACTGCCTGTTCTAAGCAATCGAAATGAGAAGACTTGAATGTTGAGACAGGAGTATAAAGTTGAGTCAACAGCCAATAGAGAATTGGAGATCTCAGAGTGTTTTTAAAAATTGGAACTACAGATACCATTTCCAGCAGGTGGGAAAACAAAATTTAGTCAAGCGATTATTAAATAGTTTAATGAGAACTGAAGAGAATTCTTGATAACAGTTTTGTAAGACTATGACAGGAATTTTTTCTAGACCACAAGCTGTAGAAGAGTTTAATTGAGAAATGACTTAAGCATAGGAATTTGAATGTCTAACAATTGGTTAACCAGTTTAACTGGAATGGCAGGAATATTATGGTCATGAAATTCAAGAGTTAAATTAGAGGAAAAGGTCTTTGCAAATAGGTTTGCCTTAACTTTGAGAGGGGTAATAAGATTAAACTAATGAATTCAATGTTTGAACTTCTGAGATAAGATATGAGATTTAGTTAACTGGAAACAATGAAGCATCAGACAGCACCTTATTACATTGATTTCTTACAATAATTAAAAGGCATTTGCTCTCAAAATAGTTGTTCTTACAAAAAAGATGAAAAAAACTATACAATTAGATAATATAAAATATTTCCTTTAATATTAAACCCTGATGGGACCAAAGAATTTAAACCTGGGACCAAAGCATTTGTTCGATTTTAAATAATCTTTTGAATCATAAGAGTTAATTAAATAACAAAGGTTCAACTGTACACCGTTGCATGGTTGTGTTCTATTCTTCCAAAAAACGTCAACAATAAGTTTTTTAAAAAAAGGTAATTTAAAAGACCCAAAAAAGTTTAAAAACTGAAAAAAGATTTTTCTTTAAATTAATAGATCATCTGCCCAAACCAAAACCTCAGCCAATGTAGCAGCACTACTTCAAAGTTCACCCTATTTAAACCAGTTGATGTATGTGCACTTCTTCCATGTTCTCCTTATTTAAGTCAGTCAATGTATGTACACTACCTACATATTCAACCTTTTTATTTAGAAAAAGAATTAGGAAAAATAAAGATGACAATTTATTTGTTGACCTTAAGCTCTATTTAGTCGGTATCAGGTCAATACTAAACTTTTAATATAAAGCTTTCATCATATCAACATAAAAAACAAGGTCAGCAAAAAATTGCCGGCCCCAGACATTTGTATGAAAATATATATATATATATATATAATATATATATATATATATATATATATTTATATATATATATATATATATATATATATATATATATATATATATATATATATATATATATATATATATATATATATATATATATATATATATAACCCTCGGAATTAGGAAAAATGAGGTCGGCAATAATTTGCCGATCTCAATCTTTTAAAGGTCGGCATCATGTCGGTAAAAAAAAATTGGTACATAGGCCTTACCATAAAATGTAGAAACAAGGTCGGCAATAAAAAAATTAAAAAACCGTTGAAAAAATGATGTCATTGCAACGTAGCAGATTTAGACTTGTTAAGTTTAACAAAAAGTGGTCTCCAGTGGCATGTCATCGTTTAGTTACCATTGTTGCAATTTAAGGCATTTCCTTGCAAGTTAGAGCATTGTAAATGCTATATTTCAATTGTTTCACAAATCTTATGAGTATAGTTATTAGGAGTAACAGAAATTATTTTTGGTTTAGTCCAGTTAATTGAACCACTACAATGTTAGGCGTGTTCAACTATTCCTGATGCGCCCCAGTTACCTTGTTTCACCGACATAACTTGCACCACATGAACAATCTAACTGATAGACACCAGGATAACTATTTGAATGCAATACTGATTTATTGCAACAAAATGTTAAGTAAAGAATTACCATAGCGAATAACGGTTTTTATACCTACTCTACAAAACTCTCTTTTAAGTATAATGCTTAATTTTGGTGTCAATGGCAGTATGACAATTTTTCCAGGGTCTATTTGCTTGTTATTTGTATTTTCCATTTCTATTTGCTTCTTTATTGTATTTTTATGTGATAGTTTATATCTATTACATAGATAGTTATAGTATTATTTTTTCATTTCATTTAAACAGTCTTTTAAAATTGTCTATACAGACAACATTAGGCAATAATTAATTGTTGTAAAAAACATCTCACCACAATTGTGAAATAATTTTTTTTCAAAAAAAACAAACAGTTAAATAAATTTTATTCTACTTTCCATTTTTAAAATACTTTTAACTATATTTGCTGTATTTAAATTAAATTTACTATTATTAATAATAAATTTAAATCTATTTAATTTAATTTAAATTTTTGAAAAATATAAAATGCTCCTTTTTACAATTTTTTTTGCAAAAATTTCCAAACTATGTTAAAAAAATTCTTTTTATCAAATCTAATAAAAGTTACTTTTTTATGTTTGTTTTACATTCAACTATTTTGTTTATTTGTTTATAGTTTCAAAGCAATATTTGTTTTCATCTCGTTATGAAAGTGGTAACATACAAAAGTATTTAATGCACTAATTGTATATAAAAGCATCGACTGATAAACCATAATCAAGCCTGTAGGAAAAATTACTTTAGAGATTTTTTTTTATAAACTTTATGAAAAAAAGATTTTTTTAGTTTTGAAATTGTTTTTTAGCAAAAGTTTTTCCATTACCATTAACATTTTTCGACTGATCATAGAATGAACATCAATTAAAAATGATTAACTAACTTATGAGTAAAGAAAGCAAACACAAGGAGATAATGTTGTGTAATGAATGTTTTAAGAAATAAATTGTATATTTATGTGTACATATATATATATATATATATATATATATATATATATATATATATATATATATATATATATATATATATATATATATATATATATATATATATATATATATATATATATATATATCTTAAACAAATCTAAAATATATATTTATATAGAAAAAAAGAAAAAAAGAAAACTTACAAAACCAGAACGCGTTTTTTTATCTTTTTTTGAATTATTTTCAACTTCATTATTTTTATTTTCATCTTTTTTTTTTGAAATATCGTCATTGTCATCTTCATTAACATCCTCATCTTCATTAACATCTTCATCATCTTCATCCTCATCTTCTTCTGCATCATCTTCTGAATGCTCTTTTTCATTATCATTATCTTCTTCTTCGTCTTCTTCCTCTTCATCTTCTTCCTCTTCATCTTCTTCATCTTCTTCCTCTTCATCCTCATCACTAACTACCTTTTTCCCTTTATTGTTGATTGTCAAGCTTTTATTCTTTTCATTTGTTGTACTTTTATCAATGTGTTTGGAATTTGATTTTTCAATGGGCTTGAAATTTGATTTCTCAATGGGTTTGGATTTATTTCGCTCATTTGAACTGTGATCACTTTTTACATTGAATTTTTCTTTATTTGTTTTTACTTTAGAATGGTTTTTGTGATTAGTTACTTGTTCTGAATCTTCATTGTTTTCATCCTAAAGTTAATTTGAAGTAAATATATATATATATATATATATATATATATATATATATATATATATATATATATATATATATATATATATATATATACAACTTGAAGTATATATATATATATATATATATATATATATATATATATATATATATATATATATATATATATATATATATATATATATATATATATATATATACACACACACACAATTTGAAGTATATATATATATATATATATATAAATATACTGCGCGACATAATGATAAGACACCCTAAAAATATTTATAAAACTATACCATACATTTATGTTTAAAAACTAATTTTTATAGTAAATGAGAGCAAAACGATTACAAGTAGGGCTGCCAATTTGAACTTTTTTTTAAAAGTTCAAACTTGAACACTTTCGAACTATTTAAGAAAAAAGTTCAAACTTTTTCGAACTTTTTTCAATATTTTTTATTTATTTAAAATTGAAAACAAAAGGGTACAAGTAAAGCACAAAACTGTTTATTTATTTATAAAGACTTTTTATTTGTTTATAAAAAGTAAATGCAAGGTATCATCCTGCAACCAGTTTCTTTTTCTATGCAAAAACAATCCAAAGCTAGAGAGCCCTTTCACGAGATCATACCACTTAAAAATCATATATTTTAATAAAAAAATTTCGGTTCTTTAGCTAGAGTCAATTATTTGTTATAATTTCTAATATTGTTACTATTTTTGGCTTTTTTCATTAATATTGAGTCTATCTCTCTAAGCTAGAATAATCTTTGAATAAGATTTTGAATTTGCTAAATTATCTATATTATTTATTTTTATTTTGTTCTCTAACTGATTACCTTGACTTAAAACAACTGGGTTTAACAAATATATCATTTTTATGTACTAAATTATTATTTTATTGATTCAATTTTTTTGCTTGTTGCAGCCTTTTGCAAAAAATGAAAATAAACTTCAGATCTTCTCCTAAACTTCAGATTTTCTAGATGTGCTAACGCTGAGCAGCCATTTTTGTTTGAACTTAAAATTCTTTATAATTTTAATTCAAATGTAAATAAACAGTGGTCAAATGATGAAAAAGTACCAGCCACTGTTTAACAACTTTTTCATAGGAAAAAACCAATCCTACCTTAAATGTGATGGCGCTACAGGTGATGTAATTTTGATTATATTTTTAGAGTTTCCAGACAAAAAACAAAACAAAAAAAAAGCAAAAACAATCAAATTTATAATTTTTACTTATATTTCAGTTTGTTTTACAAAAATTAATGAAAAGGCATATCATTTTTTAAAATTTAAAAGTTTGAACTATTAGGACAAAAAAGTAGCAGCTCTAATTACAAGACTAAACAACATTTTAAAAAATTTAGTGGGTTACCATTTTTTTGAATTACTTCAATTATTCTAGAAGGTAAATCATACAACATTTTTTATGTTTTTTAAGTCAGCTAGTGAACTATATTGTTTACTACCTTTAAACACTATATATGACAGCTCTGCCCAAGCATTCTCAATAATGTTCAGGTCTGGAGATCTAGCTGGCCACTTCAATGTTTCAATTTTACTGCTGTTGAAATATTCCTTTACTATCTTAGCTGTATGAACGCTAGCATTATCATGCTGAAAAGCAAAATTTTCACCACATATGACAGATGCTTTATGTCTTAAAAATTCTTGAACAATTAAAAGATAATCCTTAGCCTCTTTATCTTTCCATCTATAAAATGAATTTTTGATTTATTATGATACCCAATCGCACACCAATTCATTAAACAACCACCATCCATTTGACTTTATTGCTGTGTTACTGGTTCTTTATGCAAATCGTGATAATAATAATTCCATCTATCCAGCCCATCAAGACAAAATTGTTTTTCGTCAGAAAATACTACTTGTTGCAACTCTTCTTTCCATGTTACGTGGTCCTTTACAAAAGTTATTTGATTGTTTATGTGATTTGTTGTCAAAGGTAGTTTTCGC
>NC_088922.1:24617500-24757500 GCF_038396675.1 Hydra vulgaris | reverse complement strand
TAATTTATGTGCTAATTTAGTTAAGCTAAAACTCATTTATTTCAAAATACTAAAAATTATCAAAAAATTTGATTCTTGTTTAAGTTGTAACCATTGCGTTATTATTGAAAATACTTTTTGATGTCAGTTATCAAACAATTTTTCAATAAAATAATTTAAAAAAAACTTGTTTCGCAATAAAAAAGTAATTTCAGCACTTCGACAACAATTCTAAACTTTAATTAAATAGGATTGCCATTTAAAAATAAATAATCAATTATAAACAAAACAATTGAATTATGAATTTGAATAATAGCAAAATACTCTTTGCACACAAAAAAATACAAACAGTACTGTTTAAAATTTCAATTTTAATAATTAACCATAAATATTTGAATATGAACATAATTATAAACATTACTTACGGGTGACTAACGCTGTATGATAGTAACCACAAGAAACTGACACAACCTCCTTTTTAAATTTCAACTTTTTAGGAAGGCTGTTTTCAACTTCTTCTCCAAGGCCCAGTTGCCCTTCATTATTGTTTCCCCATACATAAACATCTCCATCCTCTATAATAATATAATTAAAAAAGGCATTTTATTCCTATTTTTACATGGAGCTGTGGTTATGGAGCTTCAAAAAATATTTACAAACTTCTAAACTTCATTAATAGAAAAATGATTACCAATTTAAATAAATATTTTAAAAAAAGATAAAACTCTAGAACTATCAAAGCCCAGTACTCCTTTTCCAGTGAAGTTATTGAATATTTTTGGTACTCTAATACTCCATAGCCCAATAAAAAATAATAAACATTGACTCTATAGCCTGGAATCGTTTTTGAGACTTTCTATTACTAACCAAACATTACATACATATAAAGATCCTAAATTGTCTAAGAAACTAATTGTTTTTATTTCATAACTTTTAAAGAAATTAAGTTTTAACTTTTTTATCTAATAAAAACTTAAAACTTACAAGTTTAAACTTTTTAAACTTATAAAAGTTATAACTAACAAAAAATAATCTTTATTAATAACATCACTTTTCTAAATATTACCATGTATCAGCACTATATCCTCATTCTAAATATTACCATGCATCAACATTACATCATAACTCTAAATATTACCATGCAAAAGCACTATATCATTATTCTATAAATTACTGTGCATCAGCATTACATCATAATTCTAAATATCACCATGCATCAGCAACTACATCATCATTCTAAATATTACCATGTATCAACATTACATCATCGTTTTAAACATTGTTATGCACCAACATTGCATCATCATTCTAAATAATACCATGCATCAACATAATATCATCATTCTAAACATTTCAATGTGCCAATGTTACATCTTCATTCTAAATATTACATTTGAAATTAATTTTTTGTTCAATTTACACCAAGCACCATTATTTTGGCAAACACACTTCAGCACTACATCATCATTCTAAATATTGCCATGCATTAACATTACATCATTATTCTAAATATTACCATGCATCAACATTACATCATCACTTTAAATATTACCGTGAACCAACATTACATCACCATTCTAAACATTGCCATGAAAAGCAAAACGTTTAGAACGTATTTGTACCAATTGAAATTATTATTATGTTATAATCCAATAAGTTTAACTACAGGATCTTTACTGTTAGTTCAAATTGTAAAAATTTCAAGTTTAACCATTTACCTGAAAGAATAATGGTGTGGTAAGTACCACATGCAATTTGTTTGATTTCCATTTGTGGTATACTTTCTATTTCTTTCGGAAGTAGCTCATTCTAAACATAGTTTTTTTTCATACTAGTATAAAATGTTTAATTTAAAAGTAAAAGCTTATCATGGAATAAAAAATGCAACTATTTATCTAAAAAAAAGAGGATATGGAGTTGTGATATTAGTCAACCCCAATTATACAAACATCATTTGTCCTACGCCAGCAGTATTCCAATTCTGGTATACTACTGAAGACCTGTAGAAACTTAGAAAAAAGGTGACCACCTCATTATGTAAGAAATAACACTTATGGAAAATAAGTTATGCTCTAACTTAAGTAACAGCATTGAAATTATCTTGCTTTTAGCATTATTCTAAAAACGCACCTAAGTACTATACTACCGATGCTCTAAAATTATAAAACAACATTAACATTTATAAAAGGCTAGTATTTACAATCAACCAAAATAAATATAAATATGTCATTAAGAAGTACAATATGTAACCATATTGTGACACTAGAATAATAGGGTTTATCTCCCTTTTGTACTGTTAAGAGAATTTAACAAAATTTATTATACTCTCTTAAATTTTTCAAATTAAAAGTAAAAATTTGTTAAATTCATTAAATTAAAAGATCAAAACATATTTTGCTTTAAACTATGGATAAAAATTCACTATAGAGTTATTTAACAGGTATAAAATGGAAGTGCAGGTAATGCAAATATTTTTCAAAACACATAAAATTGCTGTCACTGTAGTGTTCAAAGTATAATACTTCATAAATACATACATAAGTTACCGGTGACAGTACAAGTTGTATGCACACTTTCAATGTGTTTTTTACACTACAGTAATAAACAAACTCACAAATTTTAATAAATATTTTAAATAAATTTAACAAGCATACAATCAACCATTAGTTAAATTAGGAGTTAACAGAAAAAAAATTAGGATTTAGCAGAAAAAAAAAATTAGGAGCGAACAGGAAAAAAAAAATTAGGAGTTAACAGAAAATAAAGAAAAGAGTTTAAGATCAAGAAAGCAATTGATAAAAGATTTTTAAAACTGTATATTGCATGTGTATAGGGTGTGTCGATTTTCACTTTTTTTTTAAATTTGATGATGGCTAGTATTTTTTTTTTGTAAACCAGTATGCAAAACATGAAAATAATTTTTTTTTGAAAAAAAAAATCTTTTAAGCTACTTTTTTTCACCCTTAAACTTTTTTTTTGGACTTTATTCTTGAAACTAAAGTTTGCTGTAATCTCCGAAGAAGATCGGATCTATTTACCAAACCATGTAGTAAACTAAATATGTATACATTTATTTATATAATAAAAGTTTGTATAAATAAAATTAATTTATTTTACAGAAAGATGGCTCAATGTTTTTAAAAAGTATTACTGTATTAGTAAAACGCCTCCGTCTTATTTTTTTATTTGTAAGTAAAGTAAAGTATTTTTAGAGCATAAACAATTTTTTAAATCTTTAAAAAAAATATATATATGTCATATGCCACCAAAACCAGAAGTAAATCAGCTTGTCAACTTAGTAATTTGATTGGAAAAAGTTCAGAGTTTCTTCCATCAAAACTCCCAACTTCCAGAGATATTCTCAAGTATGGCCTATATTTAAGGGAGATTAGTGGAAAAGATTACAGAGACTATATTGTAGATCAGCTTGTAAAGGATATTATTCCAGGAATTTTGTTACAGTGGAAAAAAGCTTCTCAATTTATAAACCCAGTTATTGATTTTGAAAGAAGAATCAAATGTAAAGAAAAAGATTTGTGGTTATTGGCTGTTAAAGTTAGTAATGGCAATATAGCCTCACCAACTAGAAATAGATTTATGGAAAAACTTGATAAACTTTTTGATTTGTTTACATACAATTGTAAAATACTTTTTTGCTTAGAGAATAATTGTGAAGAAAACTGTGACAGAAAAGCTCACATTGTATGTACTTAAAAAAAAAAAAATTCCACTTCTTGAGTTGAACTTTGTTTGATATCAAAGAGAAAAAGTTGGAACCAAAGCTATCCTTCAAATAGCTGGCATTGATCATATTGAAACTCGAAAACAAAATAAAAAAATTAAACGACTTTCAATAGAAAATCAGGTTTCACAAATAAAAAAATAAAAAACAGACCAGGAGATTCTTAATCAAGAAAATGATTTTTTTTTTCCCAAGAGTGACTCAGACAAAGTCTGTGAAGATACAAATGACAAAATAAAAATTAATATTTCAAAAATGAAAAAAGTAAAAGAAAGTTTATTATATAACACCGTGAATATAAAAAATATAGCATTAGCAAGTTTAAGGCATCATACAGGTTTAAGAGAAACTGCAGAAATAGCAACTGCTGCCCTTATTGATGCTAAAATTATCACTAAAGGAAACACTTGCTTAATTATTGACCACGACAAAGTTAAGCAAGCTCAAAAAAAATTGGAAAAGAGTTGACCTTAAAACTCCAAAATGAACTTAATAATGGTTTGAGTTGTATTTTTTTTGATGGTAAAAACGATGACACTAAAATTTTCTTTGATGTTGAAGGCAGAAAATTCCCAGGTTTAATAAAAGAAGAACATTATACTGTGTGCAGTGAACCTGGTGGAAATTATCTATTCCATTTTGTTCCTGAAGAATCAGATTTAAAAAAACCTGCAATTAACCTACAATAAACATGCAATTTCTAAAAAATCAAACTCAAGAGGTAATTGACATTGTTTTACCCACTTTCAAAGGATCAGCATGATATGCTCACCCTGAATCAGTTTTGCAAAGTATGCTCTGCAGTCAAATTGAAGATGAGCGAAAAGAAGTCGTTGATAAAATAGTTGAAATAAGAGGAGCAGGGAATAAGGCATTTCAATTTGGAAATCTTTTAGGATTTGAAAGACTCCTGCCATCATTATGGAAGCAACCTGTTTGTCTGAACTTATAGACTGAAGTGATATTACTGAACCACCTCTAACATGTCATTTATCAACTGAAGCAGTTAAAGAATTTATTAACACTCCATGAAAGTAACAAGGTGGCCTTCCCATTCACAATCTGTTGAAAGATGTGTAAAAATGACATTTGAAAGTGCTTGCCATGTCAGAGAATTAATGTCCAATAACTCTAGTCAGAAAGACATGGTAAACCTCATTAAAAAAAATTAGTTGCAAACTATTATTTAATCATATTTAGTTAGATAATATAGTTAGATTCTTGGACTTGTTTTTTTATAAAGTAAATATAAACATATGAGTGTATAAAAAGCTTGATGTTCTACTTTTTACTTTAAAATCTTTCTAATTAAAATAATGAGCTGATATATTCTTAGTTTTTGGTATTACAAATGTGTGTAAATACATACATATATATACATATATATATATATATATATATATATATATATATATATATATATATATATATATATATATATATATATATATATATATATATATATATATATATATATATATATATAAAAGTATTAAAATTTAATAGCAAAGCATTATAAATTGTTGTTTTTTTAACTTGTAAAACACACAGTTAAAGTAAACAACTTTAAATCATCATTCCTATATATAATACAAAAAATATAAACATTGCAAAAAGGAGAGTGTATACTTAAAATATATTTGTTATGCACACATTTAATAAACTAAAGTTAAATTTTAGTTTACTACATGGTTTGGTAAATAAATACGATCTTCTTCGGAGATTACGGGAAACTTTAATTTCAAGAATAAAGTCCAAAAAAAAAGTTTAAGGGTGAAAAAAAGTTTTTTTTTTTTTAAAATTATGTTTATGTTTTGGATACTGATTTACAAAAAAAAAAAATACTAGCCATCATCAAATTTCAAAAAAAAGTGAAAATCGACACACCCTAATGTCTGAAGAAAAAATGGAGATGGAAGAGAACTCTGATGTTTGCAGAAAAAAACTGAATAAATCAAACTTTATTTAGCATGGATGAACATTTACAGTAAAAGAAAACAAATTTGCAAAACAAGTCACACATGATGGAGTTTTGGTTGATGGAATAAGTAATGATTGTTCTACTGAGTGCTTGTTTGAGCTGCAGCCATGGTAGTATTTGTAGAAATGAGATGCAACCTTAGAATGATGGAACAGAGGCTCTATCTTAGCAGGTATTTTTAGACCTAGTCTAAAAAAGAGAGGGCCTTATTAGAAGTACCAGTCCAAACATAACAACAACGAAAACTTATCAATAATTTTAAATTTTTAAAAACTATTTAATAGTTTAACATTTGTTAAGCTTTGTAAAAGTTATAACATAATTAAACTGTTAAGTGCTCATATGTATAAAAAGTATAGATCATCATACAGATGTCACAAAAACTGTTAAGTGCGCATGTCACTTTTTCATCCCAAATTAATTCAAAAGAAACTTTGAAAAACAAAATAATTGTAATTTTATTTTGAGATTTTTGTTTTTAAAATTTTATAAGTTTTAAACTTTTCATTAATTATATTACTTAAAAATAACTTTAGAAAATATAAAAGATGACTGGTAATTTTTTTAAGAGAATTAGCAATCATTGATTCCCCTTTTGGATCTTCTAGAAAAAGTACAACCAACAACATCATAAAAATAATAGATGATTGAGAATATGCTATTGACACCATACTTCTCTAACAGCTGTATTCATTGATTTTGTAATAGCATTTAACATCATTGACAACAAGGTTATCATCCTGAGTTGCAGAATAGCTTTTAAAACATAAAAAACATGTTATGTTCAATAAAACAGAATGAATGAGTAGTGTATTATATATGCATTAGTGATACAAAAATGTTTGGCCTCATTTTAATTTACCTACTCAACATAAAAAACAACTTATTTCAAAAGACACACACAAGAAATTTTCCAACAAAATCCTAGCTTACAAATTTGGTAAAAAATTTTCCCCCTCTACAAGAAGTAGGAGATAGCCTTCAATTATGGATGTAATAATAATAAATGTTAACAAATCCCAACAGCCAAGTCAAAGTTATTTACAAAAAATTTGAGATGCAAGTTTTTTAAAACTTTTTAAAACAACTTTTTTTATACAAATCTTTGTAGCAATCTTCCATGGGATCCTTATAATGCATTAACAAATTGTTTTCGCACAATCATAATGCATCATAACATTCTTCTGCAAAAATATTTCTGTTGCTTTCATAAAGATACAAATTAAACTGATGCTAACTTTAGTTTATATTTTATCTAAGAAATTCAAATCAAATTCCAGAATTATATTAGTTTTATTAAATTCAACCGCATATTAATATAATACTTTTATTATTATATATATAATTATTGGTATAATATTTATATAATACTTTTTAAATAACAAATTACATAAAAAAGACAAAGAGAAATACTTCTTTATCTACATGTCCCAGCTGACCATCTTCATTGCAACCAAAACTAAATAATTTCCCAGATTCTTAAATAAAGATACACAAAGTCACTGTAGTATTCAAAAAAAAAGTCTCAGCAGGAACGGCAAGCGATTGGTTGCTCTACTTGACCACAGTTATAATATTTTGTTGCGACAACTTGGCTATGGCTTTTTAGATATTTCCAATAAGCGCTAAAAGAATTAATCTAATTCAAAGCCATGGGCAAGTTGTCACACAAAGTATATAAAAGTGGTCAGACAGAGCAATCAATCACTCGCTGTTTTTGCTGAGGCCTGTACATTTATTGCAACTATTGAAATCTGTATTTTTACATTAGTAATAGCTAAGATACAAATGGTGAATAAAAAAAAAAAAAATTTATAAATATAGTAAAAAGATATACCTGAATAAACAATGGTGTGATTTCGACCACATGCAACTTTTCTAACTTTCTCTGGCTTTAGTGCTTAAAGATGAAACAGTTTGTCCATACTAATTAAAATTATTAAACAATTTCCAGTATCTCGCTCCATTAACAGCAGGAATATTTCAAAGGAAAACTAATTTTTTACAAAACACTTATTCTGTTCAAAATAAAAATATTTATCAAAAAAATATATATATAGATCATCATACATTTTACGAAACTGGGCTTATTTAAAGATTTTGTATGACCAAGACCAAGCTGGCCCCAATCATTGCTCCCAAATACATACAAACGACCACTTTCTAGAAAAAAATATAACTTATAACAATAAAAAAAAGGCTTAAAATCTGAATGCAAAAACATATATATAATCATTCATTTTAAGTATATTACATTATTCAACCAAAAATAATTATTTATTATTATATTCTTCATTTTAAATATTTATTGTTATTCTTTTTTTATATACAGAACTAGGTTTGCTGTGGTTTATGAGAGCTTTCCAACTCATAAATAGATATTGGACTTTTAAGTCATTGCCCAAATCTAACTTCTATATACACATTAATGTTAAAAACTACTTTAAAGAGATTGATGTTGCATGACTTTAAGTTTTAATTCCTTGATGAAACTATTTAGTTATATTGTATTAACTACAATGTTAAAGTCTGAAGTCAATGTTGAGAAAATTAATTGACTTCCAACTCCCCAAAAAAGTAGTTTAAATTAACAATGACTTTTTATAAATTTAAAACATATTTTACCTGTAACTACTGCAGAGTGTTCGTCTCCACAAGCCATTTCAACCACACCATCATTTTTAATCCAAAATTTGTTAGCAATATTATCAGCAAATTTACTCTTTCCAAAGGTAAACACTGCCCCCAAATCTATAAAAAAATCAATAAAAATTTTGTTCCTAATTATAAGTTTTTTTTAACTAACTAATAACTACCTAGTTGGATGTTATAATATATATATATATATATATATATATATATATATATATATATATATATATATATATATATATATATATATATATATATATATATATATATATATATATATATATATATATATATATATATATATATATATATATGTATATATATATATATATATATATATATATATATATATATATATATATATATATTATATATATATATATATTATATATATATATACATACACACATACATACATACATACATACATACATACATACATACATACATACATACATGCAAACATGTATATATACACACACACACACACACACACACACACACACACACACACACACACACACACACACACACACACACACATATATATACATGTTAGTGTGTCCCAAAAAAAAATTTTTTTTGCACGCATGCTTTTTCCATTTCCTTATGTTTAGTGAGTTTATATGAATAAAAATTTTTACTGAGGTCAATTTCAGCTATATGTAAAATCTCATTTTTTATAAAATTTGAGATCTTTTTACATTGTTTTAGATGCAAACCCAACAATTTTACCTTTTTAATGTCCTTTACCCTAGAGGATTTGGAAAGCTAATGTTTTTAGACTATATAAGAATCAGTCTGTCTGGTCTATTTAATACAAACAGTGTTAGCTCCATGCGGGGACTCAAAGGACTAGAGTCCCAGGGCCCTGAGCTTCTGTAGTGCCATTAGGGCTGTTTAAAAAAATAAGAAAAAAAGACGAAAAGGAAAAAAGCAGTAAATTTTCTAAAATAGCTACTTTTTTGTTTAATTTAGAAAGTTTTTAATTTTTTATAGAACTTTTTTAATTTACCAAATTCTATTTTATTTTATGACAGATTTATTTAGCCTTGTACTTTTGCATTTCTTATTTAATATTTTAATTTTTAATGCATTACTATTTTTTTTGTTTTATTAAATCACTCATAGTTGTTTATATTGCTCCATTTTCAAAAATAAATAAAAGGTGGAGTTTTTCATAAATTTATTAGTTTCTATTAGTTACATTCTTTCATAAATCATTTGGTATAAAACATACAATAATTAAATATTATTTTATATATTTAGTGAAAAAGAAATATGGTTAAAATAAAAAGTAGATCAATGAAAAAGAAAATTAAAAGATGAAAAACAGAAGAAAATGGAAGAAGATGTAGCAAAATGTCACAAGATAAGCAATTTTTTTGGTAAATTTTTTATATTATGCTGTTCCTGTTCGTTTAACCTATATACCTATAAATGACTATAATATTGCTTTTGTAGAAACATCCTCAAATGCAACTTGTGATACTAGATCACAATCAGTGATAATCAATATCAAATCAGAAATATCAACATCTATTACTGAAGCTGGCTCATCACTTACTACTTTGTTTTTCAACATCAGCTACCTAAGATACATTATTAGTGCCATCATTCTCTCTGGCTTAGGAGGTATCTGTGATGATTTTAGCAATGTCACTGCTAATAAATCATGTGTTGATATGGTAGTTGAATTAAAAACTTAACAAAAGTAATCATATGGGTACTCATGATTAACTGGTACTGTTTTCTTGATGTTAGTGCTTGGAATAATGATCAGGAAATCAAGAATGTGTCCAAAGATATATAATTGACAATGGCACAGAAAACTTCCATCATAAAAATTGTAATTTTTCCAAGTCTGCACAAACTGTTGAAAAGTAGATAAGATGTTTTCAATCACCAACATTTTACCTTATTAACCAAAATAAACTAAAGTTCTAGGAAAATGGATGTTTTATTTCCCAGTGAAAGGATCAGTATATTGCATCCTTTGTGTGATATTTGGCTTAAGACAACAATTAAACAATTTTTTGGTTGGCTATATAGATTGGAAACAAGCAGAGTGTGATTTCTGTCGTCACAAAAATTTCAAACAACATAGTGAGACTTAAGCAATTTAAGTAACAGAAAAAATTGTTCCTTTATTTTTAAAATAAAATTTTTTAAATCTAGAGGGCTTCCTTTAAGGGGTTCTGTAGGAAGGGTTGGTTCCACTAAAAATGGTATTATCTTGGATGTTTAGAATTGGTGTCTCAGTATGATGAATTCCTTGCTAATCAAAGGTAAAGGCTTGGTTTCATACCTTGGAAAAAATATTTGTGAAGAATTTATTGAAGTTATAGGGAAATCAGTGTTGAGCATAATTATTTCCAAGTTATAGAAAGCAAAGTATTTCTCTATATCATTAGACTCAACCCCTGATATTGATTACATTAATCAGTTAACTATTACAGTGAGATTTGTTAAAAGCAGCAAAGTGTGCGAAAGATTTTCAACATTCATTCCTATCCAGCAGCATCATGGCACGTACCTAGCCAATATACTCCTTCAGTTTTTAAAAGTCATGATTTAAACATCATGAATTGCATTGAAAAGTCATATGACATTTGTTCCAATATGACAGGAAAGTATAAAGGTCTGAATACCTTCGTTTTAGAAATGAACCCATTAGCTCTATTCGTGCCATGTCATGGGCATTCTTTAAATTTAGTTGGACACTCTGCTGTTGAGTCCTGCTTCATAGTGACAAATTTTTTTATGTTAATTCAATAAATTTGTTCATTCTTTTCCACAAGTACAAAAAGATGGAATCAGTTGAAATTACCTTTGGCATTGAAATCATTAAGCAATACTAGATGGAGTGTTCATGCACTAAATGATATAACTTAACTGATATTTTAAATAAAATTGGTTCTGATTCTGATGAAAAACCTATAACAGAAGTAGAAGCGATTTCAATAAAGGAACACCCATGTAAACCTTGGAAACTGGTATCTTCATTTGTTTTTGAAACTTGGTTTTGGAAAAATTTAATAAATACAGTAAATATCTTCAAAAATCGTACCTTGACTTAAATGCTGCTGCATCACTTCTAAAATCCCTCAATGAATTTGTTTCAAATCTCTGAGAAGAATACAATAGTTTTGTAGAAAGTGGTTAAAAATTAACAGGGTGTGAAACATTCATCAAAAAAAGAAATAAATGAAGTAGAAAATATGATGACGGAGTCGGATATGCCACTAATGAAATTTTTGATAAAGACCAGCATTTTAAAGTTAATGTGTTTCTTGTATGAGTTGATGAATTAAAAGTACAACTAACAAATAGGCAAAATGCTTATACTGAATTGGGTTGTTTATTCGGCTTCTTAAATAAATTGAATAATTTGACAGTTCAGAAATTTCGACAGCTGCTAATAACTTGCAAGTTGTATACAAAGATCATATTAAAACGGATTTGGTTGACGAAATATTATATTTAAATATTTTAAATAATTTTTTTATGTGTCAGACAGTGAAAAATGTGTCAATTGAATTACAGATGTTTGAATTCATTGAAAAGTTAAACTTACAATCAGCTTTTCCCAATTTGGAAACTGTCCTCCATATATATTTTAGGTGAAAAAAGCTTTTCTGTGCTAAAAAGAGTAAGAAGTTATCTAATAAGTGCAATGAGAGAATTTAGCAATTCTTGCTATTGAAAACAATATATTTGATGGGTTGGATACAGCAAGCATCATCGATGAATTTGCACATTCAAAAATAAGAAAGAAACAAATAATTTCTTAATTATTCAAACTTGTGTTTTTATTCTTGTACCTGCCATTTGCCAATTTCAGAATTTCTTAATCATTCAAACTTGTGTTTTTGTTCTTGACAATATATTTTTGATTTGGACTTTTGTTTATTTTTGTAGTTCAGTTAGTACTAGAGTTTTCAGATGCGCTTTATTTGGGGCCTATCAGTGCCTTATTTTATTTTTATTCAAAAGGGGGCCAAAAAAAGTCCCAGGGCCCATAATTCCATAAGCCGGCACTGGGTACAGATAGTTCATTGTAGCCTGATTCAAAGAGGGGGTAGATAATAATGACTAGTTGAACATCCTTTGTGTTTTCTGTTGTTTTGTTTAAACTGGATTTTGTCTATTATTTTGATTTTAACTGCTTATAGTAATAACTAGAAACTGTTTTTTTAATGGTATATGAACTAATTTTTCATATATAATTATGTAAAGTTATGTATATCTTCAATATATATATTTACTTAAAAATTGTATAATAAGATTTTTTTGGGGACAGTAGAATTAAATGTTTTTAAGCATTTTGTTTTAGCATTAACTAATAATAAAAGTATTAACTGAAATGGATCGCACTCAAAAAAAAAAAAATTCAAAGTTAGAAGAGAAAGTGTGTCAACAAAACTCAGGAAGCTGTTGTTTCTCCTAAAATATAAAATTAATGAGCTTCCAATAAACCAGCTGGCAAGCAACAGAAATATTCCAAGATATATCATAATTATTTTTTTTATATAAATATACTTTAAAACAATGATAAAATTTTAAAATGATCTATTTTATACAATACATATTTAATCTAATATCCCAATAAGTGTTAAAAATGAGACACAATGAGACAAAAAAATTATTCAAGAACAAAAAAACCATAATGATAAATACTTGTCTATTTTTATTTTAGATCAATAAGATTTCAATTTACTAAGTTGATAGTAGCCTGTCCAAAGAAGCATGAGAATAGGAATCTGATCTGCAAAGATATTTTCTGCAAGAATTCTGGACAAAGATGTGTTGCCTCCACTGTAATTTTCTCCACTTGGAAGAAAGCAGGCTTTCAATATTTTATCATCAGTGGACCCAGTGTCAGGGATAAGATACTGAAGCTCCATAATAAGTACATAAATCTGCATCATCTCAAATCATTGAACTGGAACTCTAGCAATGGCAACGTCTCTAGGATACAGAATAAGTTTTTAGAAGAGAGTAATACACTCTTTGATATTTCATGGCAAATTTTGAACAAAAAGTAAATCAGGATCGTTTTTGTTCTGAGAATGCCAAAAAAGAAGGATATTCAATTCTATCTAGATCAAAAAGGAAAGCAAAACATGTATATTACAGAAGAACTGGTTGAAGTATTACAAAATTCAGTTAAAAATAAATTTATTCGGCTCAAGAGGATGGAGGAGGCAAGAGGTAATGGTAGAGTCACAATGAATGCAGTAAAATCTAATGAAGGAGGTTTCTTTTCATTCATCTGGAAAAGATTCTGAATTTAAACTTAGTTTAGATTATTCAGATGATAAAGATTTATTCAGTCTTTACTAAATCTAAGATAATGATAAGTATAAGATGCTTAAGATCTGGTTGACTGTATTGCCGCAGTTTCTGCCCGATAAAGAGTAGGTATACGCTCACAAACTTCATTAGTAGCTGCTATTTGCAATAAAGTTGGTGTGAATTTAGAAGAGATTAATCTATCAAGAAGTACAGTCCATAGAAAGAGATTCAAGAAGATTGAGATAGTAGGTTATAAGCTCAGGCAAGAAATTATAACTACTCTGAAAGGAAAAAAGCTTTGTGTTCATTTTGATGAAAAGAAGGTGAACCAGATTAAAGAAGATCTAAAAATAACTGTTTCTGTAAAAGTAATAGCAATCAGTGTTATATCCCCTGATATGGATGACACAGATGACACACTGCTAGGTGAGAAAATCTTACTATTTAAGTTTATGGCTGATGTTTTATAGATTCTTACCTTGAAAATAAAAAATAAGATCACCATGATTATGAGCTAAGTGGAAAAAAAGATGATAGAGATAGCAGCTTTCTTCACATCTATTCGATATGCACCTTGGTTTCTAAAGTCATACTTAGTTGCAAGTTCACCCTCAAATGATCTTGCCGCTTTCAAGAATGCTTTTTGCATCAAAGATAAATATCTCAACCTTGGTTTGGCATTGGTTGCTAGTATGCAAAGACATAACTGGTACTGGACTGAGCTGTTGTTGCTGTTATTTCTGGCTGCTGAAGATGTAGAGCAGAAAGTAAAGAAAATATGTTGGATAGATTAGTTTAGTATGACATTCCTAATAAATTCAAGATTAGAAAATCTGAGCTACCAATCATATCGGAGTCCACTGAGCTTTGGAAACTGGTAGGTCCAGAAAGTTGGCTCCTGTTGAAAATTCCTGAAAAAATCCCTAATGGTGAAGTAGAGCTGTGGAAGAAGGAAAAAGCCTTGAAATTGTTAAATTTATTCAAAAAATTTATATGCAAAATATATATGCATAAACATATTCAGGACTTTTTAGGTGGATACAAATCTAACAATATGCAACAAAATGTCAGAGACAATAAAAAAAAACTTAAAAAAGTTCTTTTCAAGTCCCAATTAAAAAATATATAATTTACTACTCCTGAAATACAAATTTTTTGACACATTTTTGAATTTTTATTAGGAAAATGTATATAATTTCGGTATTAAACAAAAAATGGAATTTTACATATTGCCGAAATTAAGGTTTGAAAATGTCTTTTTATACATACTTGCAATCATCTAGAGACACTAAATAATGGGGAAAAACTGAGTGCGCATAGAAATTTTAAAAAAAGTGTAAACTTGGATTACCCTAATGTGTATATATATATATATATATATATATATATATATATATATATATATATATATATATATATATATATATATATATATATATATATATATATATATATATATATATATATATATATATATATATATATATATATATATATATATTAGTGATGTACCAATAGCACTTTTTTGGCTGATGCCAATGCCGATGGATGGGAAAAGGCTGATACTGATGAATTAACTAATTATTAAAATTTTAAAAATAACACATGGGCTGAAAAGTCGCGAGCCTAACACATAGATAGCGCGAGTTTTATTGCAGTCACCTTTTTTTCAGTTAATACTAATCTTCAAAAGACAACTGTTAAAATTTCATTATATTCTATTCATTAGTTTGTGAGTTATTTTGCTAATAGTAACTTTACTTTTTTTATTTTCAGAACAATGGATCAAAAACAATTACGTGTTTTAATTTTACACTGGTTCTTGATGGAAAAAAATACCGTTCAAGCGAAGCAATGGTTGGAAAAGTGTTATGGTGACTCCACTCCATCAAAAACAACAATAAAACGTTGGTTTGCTGACTTCAAACGTGGTCGTAGAGACACCGATGATGCAGAACGCAGTGGAAATCCAAATGAGGCGG
Source organism: Hydra vulgaris (assembly GCF_038396675.1). Taxonomy (NCBI): domain Eukaryota; kingdom Metazoa; phylum Cnidaria; class Hydrozoa; order Anthoathecata; family Hydridae; genus Hydra; species Hydra vulgaris. Next base: position 24,741,866 of record NC_088922.1, on the reverse strand, counting down.
TAACACCAGAAAACATCAAAAAAATCCACAAAATCATTTTGAATGATCAAAAAGTGAAGTTGCATGAGTTAGCTGACATCGTAAATATTGCATGAGCATTTGACTATGAGAAAGCTCTGTTCAAAGTGGGTGCCGCGTTTGCTCATGACAATATATGTGACAATGGATGAAACATGGATCCATCACTTCACTCCGGAATCAAAGCAATCGTCATCTGAGTGGACAGCAACTGGTGAACCTTGTCCAAAGCGCCCAAAAGCACAACAATCGGCTGGATAGGTTATGGCTTCGGTATTTTGGGATGTATGTGGTGTAATATTCATCGATTATCTTGAAAAAGGAAATACCATCAACAGTGAATATTATATAGCCTTATTGGAGTGTTTGAAGGCCGAAATTGCAAAAAAACGACCACATATGGCAAAGAAAAGAATTTTGTTTCATCAAGACAACGCACCGTGTCACAAGTCAATCAAAACAATGGCAAAACTACATGAATTGAACTTCGAATTGCTCCCACATCCACCATTTTCACCAGATCACCCAGCAACTACTGGCTGTTCACAAACCTGAAAAAAATGCTTGGCGAAATTTAAGAAATTTCGCATGAATGAAGAGGTTATCGCTGAAACTGAGGCCTATTTTGAAGCAAAAGATAAATCGTTCTACAAAAGTGGTATTGAAATGTTAGAGCGACGCTGGAATGTTGCGTTTCTCTTGATGGAGATTACATTGATGAATAAAGCTAATTTTGAACAAAAAAAACCTTTGTTAGGCCCGGGACTTTTCAGTCCATGTGTTATAAACCATACAACTTTAAATCGTGTAATCTTTTTAATGGAATCAGTACTGGTAAACAAATACTTGGACTCAAATTAGAGTTAAACCATTATTTTAAAAGATATTAGAAAAAATCTGTTAAAAAAAATACATTTTTTAGTTTTTTTTACTTTGAAAAGTAAAGTTTCAAAAAATAAATACAATTTTCGAGGAATGCTTTTTATTTCAATTTTAAAAAGAAAATGGTACTATCATAAGCAGTTTACTTAGAGTACTTTATTAATTTAATAGTAATTTAGATAACTAAACAACAATCATATGCTGTTTAGATATCTAAACTATTTTTAGATAATTAAGTTGTTTTTATAATTATTTTATTTTGTGATGCTCTATCCCCACCATGTCCCTGATAGTGCCACGCTAAACTTGTTTCTCGGCGCAGTGGCCTTGTTTGTCAAGGCTTGTATTTCGGAGTTAAAAAGTTGAGAGAGGGTTGTAACCATATCTAAAGCAGCCTCCTCAATTGCAGTGGTCTTGGGGAGGTGAATTGAAATAATACAAAAATAAAAAATAAAAATATAGAAATATAGTAGGCTATACTTGAACACATATAGATAACAATGCTTAAACAGGTTACTTTTAAGTATAACAATAGAACAACAAAATAAAATTATTCTAAAAATAACACAATGGTAGTAAAAGTATAAGTACATTCATCTGTTAAATTAAAGCTTATAAACATCATCTTAAGAATAAATAATATTGCCTGTAAACAAAGTCAAAATAAAAATTTATCAAAAAATTCTAAGTAATGCATAAAGTTTAGTTTATTTATTATTTAATTATTATCATAATGCAGGACGAAAATATTAAATGCCATCGGTTGGCATTTTAATATTTTCGAAAATAAAATCGGAAAATGAGGGTGATGCCAATACCGATTGTGCAAAAAGTTGTCGATTTAGCCGATTAAGCTGATGCCGATTAATCGATACAAAAATAACAAATAAAAATATAGAAATATAGTAGGCTATACTTGAACACATATAGATAACAATGCTTAAACAGGTTACTTTTAAGTGTAACGATAGAAAACAAAATAAAATTATTCTAAAAATAACACAATGGTAGTAAAAATATAAGTACATTCAGCTGTTAAATTAAGGCTTATAAACATCATCTTAAGAATAAATAATATGCTGAAGTATATGTTATCTTTCTATTCTGGTTTATTTGAGTTTAAGATGGCTTGGTATTTGAGTTTAAGATAACTTCGTATTTGAGTTTAAAATGGCTTGGTATTTGAGTGTAAGATGACTTGGTAAAAAATATTTTTAGATAAACATAAACTGTTCAGCGGAAAAAAATTTTAAACAAGTTTTTTTTTTGCAAGTTTTTCTGATGACTTTTTATTACCATATAAAACATTTTTGTTATGTGAATTTATAATTGATTTAATGTTTTGATTGAAATTTATAGGGAAATGTTAGTCAAATGATTTATAGAGAAATGTTAGTCAAATAAAGTTGAAAAGATTTTTTTTTAAACATTTTTATTGAATGAAAGATTGTACCAGATTAAATTTTATTTGTGATTATTTTCAGCCGATTTAATGCTTTATGGTTTAATGCTTAATGATTTCAAGCCGAAGTTGGAATGAACTGTCAATAAAATTTAAAGTTAAATCAAGATCTAACAACTTCAACACAAATAAGTAGTGACATTACCAATGGGTATATTTTTGTCAACAACTAGAGCTCATGAAAGTTTAAATTTGTCAGGTTGTTAATCTAGTGTATTAAGCAAAAATTGTAGGAAATTTCATAAATAATGACTGTACTTCTAAAATAAGCACTTCATAAGGATTATGATCAATAAAAAGCTGTAAAAAAAATGAAAAGAAAGCTCAAGAACAATGTTGATATAAGAAACAATAGGATAAATGTTAGATTTTAATATGCTTTAGATAAAAGGGCATGAATTTCCAAAAAGATACTCATAATATTTAAGACATTAAATAATCATTAATTGAGAATTATTATTTACAATTATTTATTTATTAGTAATATTTTGAAACCACTAGACGATCTCATCATCAGACTATTCAGATATCAGATAATCTGATGATGAGACCGTCTAGTGGTCTTCAAATATTACTAATAAATAAATAATATAATTGTTTTGAATGTCTCCATAAAAAGAAGTAGTTTAAAATAAATTATTTAGTATTACAATATGTTATAATGTAATATCCTGAAAAAGAAATTCCATTACTGATAAATAAAGCAACATATTGTCGATCTAAAGTCATTACCGCTTATCTCAAAAAATGCAATTTACCATTTCAATGCTTTTAAGCTGTACCATATGCATCTTCTGTTAACTCCTTCTTCTTCTGTTGAACTGTACCAAATGCATCTTCTGTAACTTTATCACATGCATCTTATGTTAAAACCAAAATATTTAAAAAATGGGAAAAAAAAGTGATTTTAAAATGTGTTGAACTTTAACTTTTTATAACTCTGAGTTTTCAATCATAGCATCAGTTCAGTTTTTTGCTTCACCTGAAAACTTTAATTTTTTGAGATACATGGTAATGGCTTTAGATTGACAATATGGGTGTTATTTTACGGATATTCCTTATTGTAGTGCTGTTGAGCAACTTTGATCTTGGCAGTATATCAGTTCTGTAAACAGTATAGTGGAGTAACCATAATGATCATTTTTCTTTTGAGTTTGACACAACAACACAAAATGGTATTCACATTAATAGCATTCACTTTACATCTGAAGATAAAAGCTAGATCATTGCTTCTGAACAATCACCTAAATGGACATCTGATAATTATAAACCATGTATGCAATGCACCAAATTATGTAATGTTTTATTCAAGCTACTACTTATGTAGTTTTAATGAATGCTGTTGCTCAATTATTGCAAACATATCTAACAAAATATCAGTTAAAGTCTGTTATTTTTATATTATATTTTTGTATTAAACAAATAATTTTTAGTAATAAAATATTTGAATTTTTCACATTACAACCTCTTGCATACTCTTTATCCCCTTTACCATTTCTTTAATATTTATAAAAACTTTTTTGTTTGATACTACGTGCTATGCATTTAGTTTATGCAAATTTCTCAAGTCACAACATAGAAACTGGGTGGAACTTATGCAACCCAACCATGTTTGGTGATAGCCTAGTAAGGTATATAAAAATGCTAATAATGATTAAAAAGTTCTAAAAAATGTTTTTTACTAAATCAGATGGTAACTTTTCTTTAAAAAAATTTATGTTTTTCAATGAATTAAATGGTATTGTAGACAAGCCTCTACAGCCTTACAGCCTTCTAATATATATATATATATATATATATATATATATATATATATATATATATATATATATATATATATATATATATATATATATATATATATATATATATATATATATATATATATAAATATATATATATATATATATAAATATATATATATATAAATATATATATACATATATATATATATATACATATATATATATATATATATATATATATATATATATATATATATATATATATATATATATATATATATATATATATATATATATATATATATACAGACTGGCCTGGCGCTAGACATTTCAAAAAAAAAAAAAGTAATTTATCTTGAAAATAGTACATTTCGAAAACAATACTTCTACACAATGTCAATGATTGGTTAGCATGGTTTGTACTTAATTATAACTTTTTTAAAATTGTACACTAGTATACACTGATTAAATTTTTAAAAATTTTATTAGAAATTAATACATACTTATTCTTATATAAAATATGTATATAAATTTTTATATAATTATTCTAAATTTACATATATAATAATAATAATAATAATAATAATAAATTTACATATTTTTATATTCTCAGAAAAAAACAAGTATTCAGTGAAAACTTGGTGCCTTTGGAGCTTTGGCCCCTGGATGAAAATCACACATTGTACCCAGCTTCTACCAAGCCTGTATATATACATATATATATATATATATATATATATATGAATATATATATATATATATATATATATATATATATATATATATATATATATATATTCTAATAGTTTGACATCTAAATTTACTGTTTGCGTTAAATTTAGCTCTTAACTCTTGTTCTTTATGTAAAAACTAATTAAATTTAATTGAGGAATTTTAAGGTTTTTTAAAAAACCACAAAAACGAAATTTTATAGACTGGAAAGTTTATTATTTTTTCAATAAAAATAAAAACATTCTTAATGTTTTATTCAAATTATATTACTGTTTACATAAATCGACTGACAACTAATATAAATAATAAATAGGTAGAACATGTAAGGATTTATCTAAATAATAGTGTATTTAGATGACCCTGTGGCGTCACACTAAAATAACCTGCTGCTGGGCCTTCAATACATACATTGGCTATCTTATAGCTTGCTACCACAAAGAAGTGCCGCTATATCGACTGAGGGTTTGGCATGGGACAACAATCTTTTCTTTCATCATTCATCGTAATTTTTTTTTTCTGATAAAATTTATGCTTCAATTCTGATAAAATTTTCATTTCTAAAATACTGTATTTTTGCACTTTTTAATGACTTGTAACAATTAAATATTTGATCAATTTAAAAATTTCATGCCATTCCTATTAATAAAAATTTGAAATTTTTTTAAATAGTTGTTTAACTAAAATAAAGAAGATTATTTCTTCAAATTATAGTTACTTAATAATTTGTTATCTCATGCTTTTAAGCAATATAACTCAATATTTACAAAATATTCAAAAAAAATTTATTATCTTAGTCGCAACAAATCCAAACCATCAAAACGGCAACACAGAAATGTCACATACCTCCACTATCTGTTATTAAGTCACAGATATATAATTTTTTTTTTTATTTTACCTAAATAATTACTAAGGTACGATCAAAAAGTAGTTTCTCTGATTTTTTTAAAAAGTTTTGAATCTGAGTTACTATTTTTTAAATTTTTTTTTTAATTACATTATGGTGTTTCAAATTAAAATTCCATAAAGTTAGGTTTACCAAGAATATTAAATAATAAAATATTTTACATAGATATACAAGTATATAAAAAAATATATTTATTTAATAGTCTTTTTTAAATAAAACACAAAGTATATACATCTGATTTTAAACTGTGATTTCTACATGGCATTGGAAATAGATGAAAAATAGTTTTTAAAAGTCATACCTGGAATTTGATCATCGTCATCAACAGGATAGGACATTGTTGATTAGATGTATGCGTTGATATCAACATTCCATATTTTGGTTGTTTAGCAAGCACATTTGTTTTTGTGTCAGATTGTAAACACTGATACGATAAATGTGAACAAGCGAGTTTATTGTATGACAACGATATTTATAAATAAATCACAAGCGGTTTTCACGCCAACCTAGCCGTAAACGAAAAACTCTCTCCTTTTTTAAATCTTAACTTATCGACGTTCTACCGTAAACGATAAAACAGCCGAGATGAAAAAATGTTACAAGTTTATTCTTTAACACTTTTACTTTCAAAAATTGGAAAAAAACCAATTAATCAAAATAAAATAAGTTTGCTTTCGGATAGGTTATTTTTTACACGCATATATTATTACGCATAGATACATTATTATTGGATATATTATTTCTTACTATCTCCTATTCATTGTTATACATCATAACTTGTTTTTGTACAAATTTAGATCTTTTTGAATCTGATTTACACCTACATATAATCAAAAAAATTCAAAGCGTCTGTGGATAAGTAGAAAAAAGAACTAGTAGTCTAATAATTTTCTTTCTATAATTTTGAAGTGTTTGTTTAAATAATGTTTAAGTATGAAGTTTAATTTAAACAAAGAATTAGAATTATTAAAATAAGAACCAAGTTAACGCTTTGTTACAAAATTCAGAGTATTTAAAAAAAAAAAATTAACAAAAGTGTTTATTTTTTAACAAAACATTTTTTTTTAAAAAAATTTAACGCATAGTAAACGTATTGCATCGTGTTTTAGAAAGTCATGCAAGTACAAATTAATTTAAACGTATATTTTTCTATTAAAATGTTTGCTCGTAATCTTTAAAACCATAACTTAACTTTAACGAAATCTTAAATAACATATAAATTAAAAAAAACATTGTTTTGCATAGTTGCATTCAATATCTAACGCATAATTAAAAAAAAATTTAATTTTTAGATAAAATTTTCTTTCAAGCTTTGTTTGCGTGTTTTTTTTAATATTTGTGTCAGGTGTCTTTTTATTTTTAAGTTTTACAAACTTTTTTATGAACGGAATGTAACTCAGTTGTTTCCTTCATCTATTTATTCAACTTACTCACATGCTTCCTTCATCATCTATTTATGTAGCTCGTCCACTTGTTTCCTTCATTGTCTATTTAATCCACTCCCTTGTTTCCTTTATTGTCTATTTATTTAGTTCACTCTCTTGTTTTCTTCACCAACTATTTATATAACTCACTAGCTTGTAATTTTTCTTCATCATCTACTACAATAATTAAGCTATGCTAAAATTCAATAACTTGTTTCCTTTATTATTAACACAAAAATTAAGCAATGTGCTTTTTTTTTTAGTTTACACTTAACTCTTAAACTGATTTTTTAAGAATTTCAAATCTCGTTTTCCTCACATAAAAAGACGTTTAACAGCATCCTCATACCACCAAAGTTAATTGTTTTTTTGTCTTCTACGAATTTTCATTCAAATTTTTTTTTACTTTTTTAAATTTACTTCTGACATATTGTAAGTTGATTTTTCAATGGTTGCTGACTGCAACATGGTGGTGATTTTTTTGTTATAACTTGTTGAACAAGTATTTCTTTTTATTTTATTTATTTATTTATTTGAATTTTCATACTATATTGTTCTATAACAAATTTCTCATATCCGAAGATATTGTTGGCTTAGCATAGGAACAGCCACAAATAGTCATTAAGACTAATTCAAATTAGCGTCCGTTATTGACCAACATTGACCTACTCGAACCAACTGAGCTATCCAGCCACAATCCATTTCTGCGTGTTGCATCTTTGTAGTTGCAAGTTGCACATGTGTAACCAGGGGTGGACTAGGAGTATATCAGCCCAGGTGGAAATGAAATATACCGGGCCAAAAGTATAATAATAATATCTTTATTATCATAGGTGTAAATATAGCAATGATGTTGCGCTTCCCCTTCCAACTTAAAAAGCATGCAAGTTTCCCAATTTTTTCTACTTTAAATATTTTAGCCCCACCTAAATAGTAGTATTAGTAATAATTTTAGCTCTAATTATTATTAACTATGTTAATGCCTAAGCTTTTTTTGTAATATAAAATAGATGATACTTACTTGTATAGGCATATAGTAAAATAATTTAATTATTACTTTAATATGAAGAAATAAATCAATATAGCTAGGTGAAATAAAAAGTTAATAACTTATTATTAAGAAACAACATATAATATTAGTTTAGAACAACATTTTTTACATTAAACTTGAGCTGTTTTTAAGCTTCTCTACAACTTCAGATATGTCAATGTCTTCTAATAGTTGTCTCTCCATTGACATAATAATTAGTACTTCTAAGTTTTCTTTACGTAATCTGGAACGAAGACGGGATTTTATAATCTTAAGTTTGCTAAATATTCTCTCGCAGTTAACTTCAGTTACAGACAAAGTTAAAAAATATTATTATACCGTGCATAAATTACCGTATACAGAAACATGCATGTTTAGAGAATATAGTATTTTATATACACAAATTAAACAGCTCTGCTTACTGTTGATTTCATTAAATTCGGATAATTTCTATTATCTAAAATCAATAAACAAATTAAATATAGATTAATTTAAGCAAAAAAACTATATTAATTTAAATTTGCCTTACTAAAAACATCAGAGATCATATTTTCCATCACTAGCTGATGGTTCATCACTAGACTTCTCATTGTTAGTAATATTTTTTGTGCTCTGTTTGTATATATATATTTAGTTCTTTCCACAACTGACGTTGTTAAACTAGGATAAATTATAGAAAAAATGTATAACTCCATTTTTAAATCTCCTTTTTTAATATTAATTAGGTCAACTATATGTGTTAAAGCACCATCTGGCATACTTTCAACAAGGTTAAAATTCTTAGGAATTAAATACTGGATATCTGCAATTAAATTGCTATTGCTTGAAAACCTTTGATCTAGGCAGCCTAATATTTGATAAATTATTACTCTAAAAGTTTCTACTCTGAATTTTTCTTTTGGATTAGTTAGAACTTGGTCTTCACATTTAACATACTAAGCTAACAACTAAATAATATAACACTATATAAAGAGTCAAGTTCATGATTATTGATTATAGCGGATATGAAGCTAAAATAATAGACTAGAATGCATGATAGACAGTCAGTTTAACATAAAATCACAAATTTACGATTTAAATTTGTTCCTATATTGACCGGTCCAGATGGACTTCTCCGCTTTTCGCCCTGGCCAGTCCGCCCCTGTGTGTAACTGTTTGTTGCACCATTGTAACTGCGTGTTTCACGTATGTAATTGCGTATCATGTTTTGTTTCTTTTATTTTTATGGTGTTAGGACATATTAAACTAGCATTTAATCAATAAATTATAACATTCAGATCTGAATTTATATTTTAGTATAAAGAATAATACAATTTGCAAGAGATTAAATAATATTATTTTTTGTTGACTGAAAATTGTATTAAAAATTGGCAGACATCAATTGCATTAAATACCTTTAAAAGCAATAAAGAAAAACGTTTTAAATTTTCAATTTTGAAAAATAATTAAATGATTAATGAACTAAGTGAAACAAAAGGTCATATAAAATAGGAAACTCCAGATTTTCCTTCATTGAGGGATCCACTATAGTCAAGGAGGCTGCTTGGTATAATTCTTTTTCATTTTATAACTTTGTATCATATTTATTATATTATTATTATGTTATCAAGTTAGTGTCAGGGGAATATATTAAATATATATAATGTATAAATGTATTTAAGTTTGATATTTTGATAAGTATGCGCTTTATATATTTATTTTTGTTATTTTATATTTAATTATTATATATAATACTTTATTTTTTTGTTTATTTATGTTTAAAGAATAAAATTTCACATTTTAGTTCTTTTCTCCATTTTTTCACAATAAAAAATTATGTTTTTGTTACTTTATGAGGTTTATATAAAGTTTTTATTACTTGCATAAACTACCATGAGTTTAAGGCATGCTATAAAAACAACAACTAAGTAAAGATTTCTACAACACCATTTGTTATGAGATATATAGATGTTACTTTAATATGCTTTGCATCAACATTTTATATATGCAATTTTTAAACTTTACTTTGATATAAAATGTTCTTTTCATTTTTTTTTTTTTGAAAATCCAAATATAGCAAACAAGTTTTTCAGCTGGTTTGTAAATAATGGAGCTGGAGCATTCGTTATGTCAACAAACTATACAGTCTGAAATAAAATTTTCGATAAAAAAATATAAGTTTACTCAAAAATAAAAGACTAAATAAATCCAATATTAATTTAGGTACGTGTGCAAAATTTTTAAACTATTCAAATATTTAATTATTATACATCATTGTAAAGAGCTTTAAACCAGTATTACAATGGTAAAAATTTCATAAAAAACGAATGATTCTACTAAAGGTTATGCCCATTTAAGTGACAAAAATTCATTATAACGAATGCTTAAGAAAAACTGCAACCAACTTAAAAAATTAGCGCTCGGCTTACGGTAATTTTATAAATAAAACTTCATTTAGTTTTCAGCGCATTACTTTGCCTCGGTTATATTTTTATTCAACTTATAACAGAAAAAAATTAATATTGTTTAAATAAAAATTATTTTTATTAACGAATTTAAAAAATTATAAATAATAATAAGATAAATCAATTTCTATATGATTAAAAATTTTATTCATAAATTTATTTACTTTATAACTTTTTTTAGGTAATATTTATTGTATAACACTTTACATATATAGGCTTATATATTATAACGCGTAGTCAATTTGTTGCGTTATTATATATGTTCCTAGTCTTCGAGAAGGTAAACAGTGAACTGAAAGAAAATAATAACCTCTTTAACTGTCTACTTTTTGCAAGCGAAAAACATGACTTGAGGAAAAAGTCGGGAAAGGATGAGATTCATGTAATAGCAATAGTTTTGGGGAAAAAACAAGGCCTGTTTACCCCACCGTACCATTGTTATTACTTAAACCACATAACTTTTTGACTTAAGCTATGATAGATACTAAAAAATACAATAATAAAAATTGTTTAATTACTTTGACAATTAGCGATAACATTTCATGTTAGTTAGTATTTAAAGAATGAAGACATGTATTTAGAAAAAGCGCATCAGAATATCTTTAGTATATCGCCTTGATTAACATCGAATAATACGCCCACGCCAATAAATAAAAGGTTTATTTGTTTTAAAATATACTTCATAATATAGAATTTAAACTAAATTAATTGTTTTCCATATGCTTATTAATGTTTTTAACATAATTGTGGCAACGAAAATAGCCTAGTTTTGAAGCAAATCAAGCATTATCCAAAGAAAGAAAAAGTCGAGAATATCTAAAAAAATAAAAATTAGATTTTTAAATAAATATATAGATCACCATAGCACAACCATTATTAATAGAGAAGGCATATGTCCTGAAAAAAAAATTAATATCTCATATGTTATAAATATGTTATTACTGCATAATTTAATCTATAAGTATAAATTAACCTCTTTCCTGACTTAGTAAAGATCCATAGAACCAATAGTCTGTTTTTCAGTTTTCATGCTCTGAGTTAAAACCTAGCAATAATAGATAAAATACATTAGATATTTAAAATAGTTACTAAAAAAACCCATCAAAAATTAGGGGAAAAAAAGGTTTTTGTTTTAAGTTAAAAATAAATTAAAATAACTTAACTTCTGATGCATAACACATTATGCCATTAAAACAAAAATATCAATGGAACCAAATAAATTCTTTGATTTGTTGCCTGAAAAAGAAAAGATATGATGTACAAAAATAATAATCAAAAAAACTAATTTCTATACTAATTGATTTAAACTATTTAACACTAACATACAGTATATCAGTATATCAAAAGCCAGGTTATTGGCTCAAAACCAATAGTAAATGAGCTTTGGTTTCCCATAGCATGTTGCAACCAAGTCAACCCTGGTTGTTGGATGTCGGTAACTACCTGACTACCTAAAATAAGATCCGATACTTAAAAATAATCAATGAAAGAATTATAAATCTTCTCATAATCTTCTCAACAACAGCAAAAAAAAGAGGGTAAGGGGGCTTAATATACACATTAGGCATTGAAAAACATTGCTAACCAATACACTTACTTAATATTTGCAAATGAAAACTATTAATGCAAGTATATAAACCATATTATGATTTACAATAATCATTTTTTTATGATATTACCATATTACCACTAATGATGTCTGCAGATAGTTGGTATTTGCTAATTTCATACTCGACAGCATCATCATCCTCATTTTCATTTGGTTTCCAATAAGAAACTATGTATATACCACTGATCTTCTTTTTAATGCTAAGAAGTCTGCCAAAATATACATCTTGGCTGTAAGTGGCTTTATCAAACCACAAGTGGCAAATAGTGGCTTCCAATAGCAGCTCCAATAAGAATTTCTTCAATATTAGAAGCCTCATTATTTTCTAAGTCAGGAAATATTTCTTTTATCTAATTAGACATACAATTTTTTTAAATGTTTTCTATTTTCCTCTGTTCTTTGTCCTTTTTATTTTGAATTTTGTCAGCTTTATAAGTTCTGACATCATTTCTTTATGACATTGTGCATTTGCAAACCGAGTTTTTGTGGCATTAGAAATAGCCCATAATATTAATTTGTTTTGAATATCAGTAGGCATTTTGGAGAATAGAGCAGTTTTATTTTTACAAACACAAAGTTTCGAAAGAAAACAAAGCGTGGCATTTGGAGCTTTTTGCTTTGCAGCACTGAATATACGCATAAGTTCTTCTGAGTCTATGTTGTGAAGCCTTGCTGATTTAGTCTGCTTCATAGTTTGATCATTAGAACTCATGTTGAACTGACACTTGTACTGGCCGTCAATGACACTTACAACAGCTTTCAGACATTCAGCTAATGTTTTACTCATTCCATCAGTTACTGGGCAAAAGCTGATTATTAAATCAAAAACAGGATCTTTAATAATATTTCCAAAAAAATCAGGTTTTTGTTTAATTAAAGGATCCTTGCTGCTTTCAATAAGAGTGTTCCAAAGATTTTTGACTATCTGAATGCCAGATGTTGTCAAGTCCCTGACCTGGTGTGATATAAAATTTTTTCATCCAAGGACTAGTCACGGAAACCTGAAACAAAAGATTTATAAACAAACCATAGTATTAGTCTCTAATAATCTATAATCCCTTAACTATTGCTGCAAGTATCATTACTATTGGTTTTAAAGGTTTATCCCATAGCCTTTAATATTGCACCCCTACCTATCAATTTAAGATCTAAATGTGTCCAAGAATGGAAACAATCATTTAAAAGATTCACCTGTTTTAGATGTAAAATCTTGAAACAAACTATATGTCAGACTTCCACATAACACTAAGTCAGAAAACAGAAATGTCTTCAATATTTCATAGTGATGAATTAAAATACCAGATGTGTGAAAAAGAATGTGTAGTCTGTTCCCTCTGTAGTGTGGTAGCAGTCCTTTGGGCAGCTTGTGTTGGTCCAAAAAGGATATAAAACCCTTTGGGTCACCTTTAAATAACATAAAGTAATTATTTTAAAAAGCATAAGGAGCATGTGAAATAAGAAACATTTATATGCTAATAAAAAAATATTTGAGATTTATATATCTTATTTCACAAAATTATGTTGTGTTAAAGTAAAAAATTGGGGTTAAGATTATACATGTACCTTTTGCATCCTTGTAGTAACGTTTGCTTAGCTGTAAAACAATATTTGCTGCAATGCAGTCTCTTCCAAAAAGTTTTTTTTTAGAGGTCTCTAATGCTTTCAGTGAAGACTTACGCGAACTGGTCATTGTGTCCAAGGGGTGAATGTGACAGTTTAGTTCATTTGATGATTTCTGCCAAAAAAGGTTTAACCTAGTAACTGTTGCATGGTTTGTTGCTACTCTGTCATTCATCGTGTTAGTTATGTTTCCAATAATAGTACTTCGCACATCAGTGAATTGTAGCTGGTAGAAATCACTATAAAACTTGGCAAGATTATCAACAGATTTTATAATGTGACTCTGAGTCATAAGCTGTACCTCCAGGAAGTTGATCAATAGCTACAACCATGCATACTGATTTTGTTTTTAAGTGCACAACATTTACATTAACACCCTCCTGTGATGTTGCATCAAAACCAAGTGTCAGATTTTTTGTTGAGAAAGCTATTTCAGTGGTCAGTAAGCCTGATATTACACCTAGCTCATGCATCATTTGTTCCACAGTTGTGCAATGCGGAATGTGACTAAATCGATAGCCAGTGTGCTTTACAATTTTAGAGTTGGAACACTATGTGTAGGAACTTGGCACACAAGCATGTCATATATAAGTGCTCTAATATCTGCTGAGTAGCATTTTTCATTTTTGTTGTTTTGTGTTATTTGTTGCATTTGCTCCACTTTTTCTTGTAAAATCAGTATGTCATTTTGCAGTACAAGAATTTCAAAATTTTTGTCAGCAAGTTGTTGGCTTAACATAGCCTTTTGATAAGATAAGTTGCTTTGGGTAAATTTCAACTGTTGTTTTAAAATAAAAATGTGTATTTGAAGTTTCTTTAAATGTAAATTTAAATACTTTTTATTAAAGATTAAGGATTGTCTTTTCTTTGCGAGCAATAACCTGATTTAGATATTTTAATTGGTATGGCTGGGCCTTTGCCTTTTCTCTTAACTCTTTTAGATCCTCTTCGTGTTTTCATTTTTTATTTGCCATTTCATTTGCCAAAATGGTTAACCTCTTTTGCAAAACTTTTTTCTAGGACTCAACCGATCAGCTCTCAACCTGGGTAGTAGTGGTTCATGAGAAGAGGTTATTAAAGTGGGACGAGATAAAGAAGAAGTTAAGTGATTACTATTTGATACAGATAAAACACTGATTTGTTGAGAAGATAAAACAGAAGAACACGAAACAATGCTTCTTGAGCTTGTGGTTGAATGATATGGTTGTGGCATAGCAGATATTGATTTTTGATATGCAAAGAGCATGTTCCAGATATTAATAAATTGTTTAGAATCCCTTGAAAAATTACTGCGTAGAATTTGGATCTATTTACTAGTTGCACAATCTGACTTCTACATACTTTGAAATTAAAAAGTTTATTGACTATTTCAACAGTTGTTTTAAATTATTCATTGTTGGATATGAATATATTTAATATATGTCCACTTCTACAATCAATATTTAAATGAGTTGGCATTGTAAAGTTACAAGCTAAATAATTTATGGCTTTACCATAAAAAAGATGATTCTTTTTAGGTCCCATAATGCTTTAAAAAAATTTTTTAATAATCATAACATCTATTTTATTGAATCAGCTTTAATCATTTTTTTTTTTTTTGAAAAAGTTATATTACATGCAACAGAAAAAAAGTCACTTGAATCTTAAATAAAATATATATAAATATATAGCATAGTTTTGTGTGTGTGTAAATCATGTTTTGAATACTCTAAAAAAATCACCAATATTTTCAATAAAGTTTCATTCTTCTAAAAAAAACAACTTTTTAATGAATAAAAAAAATTCAAATATACAAAATGCTCATAATAGGGAATCCCCCCTCCTCCTCCCACGAGCTCTACAACAAAGTACATTTGGTACCTTTACTGCCTGCAAAAATAGAGAATGAGCGTGTCATCATTTTTTAATGAAATTTGGCATGTATATAGAAAATAGATGCATAAAATTGAATCAAAAGTTAGAAAAAAAACCCATTATGCCTTCAATGTCAATTCACTTCCAGAACAGGAACGAAGTTTTCAGTAGCAATGAAATCACTAAAAACGTTTATAACTGCAAAAAAAAAAACAAATTGCAATAAACTTACAAGACTCTACTTTTAAAATATTATCTAAGTCAATATAAAATTCTAAAAAAGAGACGAGAAAAATCCATCCTTAAAACACCTACTTCGGGCACGCGGTGAAAAAATGGTCACAGATTTTATCTGTAAAATCGGTGCCGTAAATCGCAGATACGCACGTACCTAATTAATTCAACCTGGGTATTTCTGGTAAAGTCAGCATTTTAAACTTTTGTTTTTGGCATTTGCTAGTTAGCTAAGCATTCTAGTCATTAACTTTCGCTAACATTTTGTAAAGATCTTATATAAAGAGACATTGGTTGCACGATATATTTTTTATTATTGATGTTATACAAAAGCAACTTATTCGCTGCAAAAATACTAAGAGAAACTTAGTTGACGTCAACAATGTGCAGATTGATTTTATCTCAATACTTTTTTTAAACAAAAGTATTCCATCTTTTGCGTGATTATTTGCATTGATAATATCAATCTATTTATTCATCAATCTTTTTATTTATCAATCTATTTATCAAAATTATTATTTATCAAAACAAGCATCTAAAACAGTTTTACTTGAAAAACAAGTTAAAAATATCGTTATTATTTTTTTCCAAGCTAAACATTAAACTTTTCTTAAGTAATTTGTACATTATAAAATACCATAGATCTAGAGACTATAAATTATTTCAGTAAAGACCAAAATCTAATTATAAAAGAAATCTATATTACACGTCTTTTATAAACATTTTACGCATGATTGCAATCCATACGTAACTCAAAGTTGTTACACTTGGAATTCCCTTCTACTACATAACATATAGTGGTTCGTACTAGTCTAGTTCAAATAAATAGAATTAGAAACTTTAAGTACTTGTTACATAATGCGAACTTTATATTTTAGCTCAAGAAAACAAAATTACTTGTGAGCAGATAAAAAATATTGAATAAAAATTTAATAAATATCTTAAAATTTATTTGCGACAGTATATTTATCTTATAAAATAAGTTTTTAGTTGATCAAGGTTCTTAATTGTTAAACTAGAGTTTTAAAGATAACTAGAACAAATAATAACAAATTAAATTGAATGAGTTTTGTTAAATTGTTGCTTGTAGAGCATCTGATGATGCAAAAATAAATCTTTCTAATAATTCGGCATAAGACCGAAATTAAAAAATTACGTATAAACAGTTTTTCATAAAAAGAAGTTTAATACTTTAAATCCTATTAATCTTATTGTTATTCAAAGATTTATATTTACTAAATAAAATGACTATGAACAGATGTTTATATAATACATTATTCATTTGATTATAATTATTATGAGTGTTATAATATATTATTAATACGGTTTATATTATTTAATATAATAATTTAATATATCCACAAACTTTATAGTTAATAATTAATAAATAAAGAAGTAACTAGATTTAAATATTTTATTGTTTTACCTTGCTTAATCAAAATGATTTACATCGAACATTAAGGAGGGAAAGAAGCAGTTTATGAGAAGGGTAATCAATTTATGACGAGGGTAGTCGAGGATAATTCCAATAAACTTAAAAAATTAGTTAGTATTTTTACAAACGTTTTATGATTTTTAAAGGTTTTTCTAAATTTTTAAATTCTTATATACAAGCATTTTTTATAGAAAACTAATACCTACAGGACACGTTTTTTTACATTTTAGTTATACGGTTGTAACTTGTGTCTACGTGTGCAATTATTAATGCAAATGGAAACTTTATATAACCGGTTTTTATTTTTTCCAGAGCAAGATTTTACAAACGTATGCCAACTGTAAGGCCGTGTTTGTGTTAGGTTTGCTAACAACCCCAGTATCAGATGAATGACAGAAGCTCTTTTTAAACAAGTGCTCAAACATTTAAATTTACATTCAAAATTCAGTAAAGAAAACTGTTTTTTTTTTACTACGTAATCACAAAAGTTATTCTAATGTTAATTCAATAAACCTTTGTAGAGATAATGAAATTGCTTTACGTTGGTGGAAATCACCACATTGTACACATAGGCTTTAACCTTTTGATGTTTCATTAATAAGTTCTTTTAAACAGAAGCTTTCTAAATCTCAAAATGACTAATGGTTAAGTCACCTAAACAAAAAATTTCCCATATCAGAAAAACGATAGCAATTAACTATTTGGTATTAAAATTACTGGACCTCCCCCTCCACCCTTCCCTTCCTACGCCTCTGGACAAAATAAAAAGATTTTTTTAATACAATATTGATAAAATGGTAAATACTAAATAGAAGAATAAAAAAAGTCTTTTAACAAATATCCCTTAAAACAAATTTTTAACTTATATTAGTGTCAAAAGCAAAAACAAAAACAAAACAAAAAAAGTAAATCTCTTGGTTTTTCCCTTAAATATTCCGGTCAATCAAGATTACGGAATTACAAATATATTTTAATCAAATACAAATACAAATATTTAATAAACTTTTTGATCAAATACGATATGAACATATTTACGTCAATTAAGCTTATAATTACCAAATACAAATACAAATATGCATTTGACCCCAATCCTGGCTGAGACAAATAAAAAAACCTGGATGGCAAACCATTTTAAACCCCAATACCGAAAAAGAGATACTACAAATTCTTTTCTGTAGTATCTCTTTTTTTAGATGTTTATCCTTACTAAAAAAGTACCTTTGGTTAGTATGGATATACATCTGCTTGTGAAAGACTAAACAGGATAGGTATCACTGGTTTAAAATTTAAAAACTACTTCTTGCCTCTAATTGGTTGAATTGCCTTTATTGTTTGCAACAATCAGATCGCCAGAGTTGCAGATAACGTAAAACTAGCAAGAAGCAAAATTGGTAAAGGCTTAGTTTGTTCATATTTATATGAGTTATCCGTTACACTATAAAACATTCCTAATATTAACATAATCAATTATGATGTGAGTGATAACTCAGACTCTAAAACAATAATTGTAAAAGTGGCTTTAAACGTTTAGAAAGAAAAATGAAGCATTCCAAAGAAGCTGTTAGAATTATGTACTGCGGGAATTCGGCTAGTCAGTTTTTTATTCCCATGGTTGTTTTTAAAGTTGAAAACTAATACATAAAGTCTTAACGTGGCTGCCCTCCTGGAGGTTTATTCGAAAGTTCAAAATCTGGTTGGTTCGACTCTAGAACATTTGAGTGTTGATTCATTTAAAATTTTATACCTGAGGTTGTAATTTAGGTTTACATTTTTCATCTGAAACCATCTGAAGTCATCATGCTTTGAAAATAATATCCGCTTAACCTGTTTAACTTCAAATGCCACATATCTGCTGAAGCTGCTTGATGTTGCTGTTTGATGTTATTTACGTAATTTAAACGCACATGACATTAAACGTAAAATAAAATGAAAAAGAAAGATGACAAATCAACCAATCCCGAAACTGAATTTTTTCCAACTTTTTTGCTTTCATCAAGGCAGCAAGCAACCACTAATTAGAGTTGGAAGTTACAGGAAGAAAAAAGATGAAGATTGTAGAAAAAGATAACGATTGAAAGACGACTTAAAAGATTACAAATTATATGAATCAGGAAAGCAAGATGAAGGAAGCGAATTCCAAAGAACTGATGTTTAAGAAAAAAAACTTGACGAATAAGAGTTTTTGGAGCACTTAGAAACAGTCCCAGAAAAAGGATGAGACAATTGAATGACGAGTAACACGAGAATGAATTTTAGAAGATGGCACAAGAGAAGCTAGCTCTTTAGAGCAGTGCCCATTATAGTATTTGTAGAAAAAAGAAAGAGAAGCAACATTACGAGAATGTGATATTGGTTGGAGGTTGGCTGCAAGAGCAGGTCCAACTATGTTTACAATACATTTGTTTACAAATTTCATGGAGAAATTAAATTAATTGTAATACAATGTGTGCAGAAGTTGTAAAAAAACTAAAGGCTATAAAGACGTTAGTGAAATTTTCAAAAAATTTTCAATTAACGTTTTGAGCGATGTTTTAATTTCTGATTACACATAAACTTTAAAAAAAAAGATTTTTCAGTTGCATAGATATTGATGAAATAGACGGCGAGTTTTTGTAATTATATTCTATTATGAAAAATAAAAATTTTATAAATGAACATAAAATATTACTTTTTTAAATAACATAGTGTCCAGCTTCCCCAATATTAAAGTAATTTTACGAATACATTTAAGGTATATACACTATAATTCTGAAAAAAAACTACATTTTTTTCCATTGTCTACCAAATCTTTTAAAATATGTTTTAGACAATGAAATTTACAGAGATGATTTAAAAATATTTGAACCATAATTATTTAAAAAAAAAAAATCTTAAATTGAACCAGGGGTTCGCTTAAAAAAGTAATGGCTCAAAATATAGTGCAGAATATTGGTTAAAATTGGCAATGATTATCTTCAAAATAATTGTATAAAGCAATCAATAATGTGGTAATAAATGGGATGTAGGATTTTTTTTTTAGTTTATGTTCCAGGGGGTAATATCTTAAAAACAGATTCTTTCTAAAGTAAATATTATTTATTACAAAAAAAATAAAATATGCTTTCTACATTCCATGCTAAATATCAATGTGTATGTATGTTCAAAATTTTTCATCAAAAGGGGAAAATACTTTAGTCAGGGTCTTCTGCACAGTGATGCTACCCACAAAAATGTTTAAACTGAGAAAAATAGTGTTTTATTTTTAAAAACTTACGAAATCCTTCCCCCACTGAAACTTAATTGAAATTTTGACATAATATTTCTTGATACATGCTTCATTAAAAAAGCAATCAAGAACATAATATATATGATAAACTGCTCAAAAATATAGAGTTTGGCATAAACCCTTTAGCATGCAATAGTATATAGTATTTGAATTAATTTTTTTTTTAATAATTTCTACATAAAAATATAGTACATTGAAATATAGATGTATATATGTTATATAGAAGATATATATTCAAAATTTTATAGGATTTAGGGGAGCATAAGACCCTTGAACACTTACCAGGTCCCTAATATTATATAAAAAAAAGTTTTCTAAAAGTATGTCATGTTGGGTCTCAAAAGAAGCGAATTTATATTAAAATTTTAAAAATATTAATAACATTATTATAAAATTATTATTTTAGAGTTTTTTTGCAGAAACATGACATTTTTTAACCTAAAAATACAAGAAGCGTATTTTTTTTTATAATTATTGCAAAAAAAATCTTAAATATAATTTTTTTTATATACTTTTTTAATAATATAATTTATTTAATAAACTTTATCTTAGCATCTTTTTAAGGATAGATAAAGAAAATTAAACTTTGTATATATATTCACTACATATATTTGTATATAAACACTTTATCATGACAAAAGCAAAATAAAAACTTTTAAAAGTGTTAAATGCCTTTGAAAACAAACTCAATGGCATTTTCATTAACAAACACTACATTAACATTTCCATCTGTAAAAAGGAGCACCTGATAAAAACAAAGGGGTTGTTTGTCTTTTGACATCTTTTCTTTTACTAATTGTTACAGACAAATCTTCTGGCTCCGTAGACAATCCAAAACTACCTGCAAGATAAACTGTTTCATCAATCTTAGATTTTTTTTGAACTCGCAGCTTACGCCGCCTAATTCTAGTTTTTTCAAGTATTTTTTTTTTTTTTTTTGCTGCAAATTTAATCCAAATACTATCTTGTTGTTGGAGCGCAGTAGCCATATTTCTGGAAATTGATAATCCAATAGATTTTGGAAATTCTAATCTTGACTTTGCACCAGCATTAAACTGTTAAAATTTCAACTTTGATTCGTCCGCAAAAATTAGTTTTAGAACATTTGGACCAAAGAACCCCTTCACAGATTCATTTTGATTTTGTGTCAAACCTAGCAAACAGCAATTAAGAAGCTCAATGTTTGTAAGATTTGTGAACAGTGGTCAAAAAACAGTGGTTAAAAGGTCAACAAATGAAGAAGAAAGTTGTTTAATTCTACATGAAAGTTGTTTAATACTACAAAACTGTGATTTATTTCTCCATTATGTAAACCAAGTATCAATATGCTTAGGAAAGAGAGAATATTGTTTTAACCTTAAGTCCTAACCTTTTAAGAATATAAAAAAAAGCCAATCTGTCATGAACATGATTTTACATAATAAGAAAGCTTTCAGGGGAAGAAAGTAACTGTATAATAGGTCAAATAAAAAAAATAAATACCCCTAATAACCAAAACAAAAAACGGTAACTAAGGAAGAAAAAAATATATGAAAAATAGGCTCACAAAAAACTCCCAAAAATATTACTTGCTGTTGGAATATCAAAAAAAAAATTTACATGCTTCCTCCTGAATTGTTTGACCAAAAATTAAAGCCTAATAAAAATTTTTTTTTTTTTTTTACTTTTCACAAAAAGATTGTGTATAGCCTTAACAATCATTAAATGTATTTGCTGACTTATTTTTTTATAAAAAGATTGTGTATGACCGTAACAATCGTTAAATGTATTCGCTAACTTGTTTAAGTAGAGCATTTATGAATTAAATTTTCATTGACTTCTGTTATTTCAGCAGATATAGCAGCATTTTGAAAAAAGCGGCGCGCTGTATTTCCATCGTTAGAGCTTCCATATCATGGTTTTGGTCGATCAACGATAAGCCCCAGTTTTATCCTAAATTGAGTCTGTATTTCTTCCTTACATATTTTCACATTCTTTTTATCTTCCTCTCGACGAGCTTGCCACTTTTCAGTTGTTAACTTATACAACACATGCAAACAGCACTCGAAAAAACGAATCCATGCATGCAATGTAGATATGCCAAATCTTAAATTATCTGTAGTAATGTCCATTTTTATAATGATGTTGATGTCATTAAATTTTTTAGAGGAAGCTTTGCACACGAAGCAGCGTTGTGCAGAAGTGGTACCATTTACTGCATTACAGGCTTTATCGTCTATCATCATAAAAGACATACAATAAGTTACTGAAACGGATTTTCCATTTTTTTCATTAGCATATGGTGCAAGGCCTTGAATCTGCAGTTCAATGTTGGTAACTTCGTTTAATGTTGACTGTACATCTTCATGTACAAACTGCATCGTATTGGTCTGTAGAATTGCGGAGATGATTGTCTAGGTTTTTCCACACAATGGTTGCTTCACCAGTCTTATGATTGTTGTGTATTAATTGTAAAGGTACAAGAGAAATACAAAAAATGCTTTCATCAGATTTTCCAGTCTCAGTAAATTTTTGTTTATTAACACTTTGACCGCTGCTTTCATCACATCCCCATTTACAGTGAATTACTAACTTTTGCAGAATTTCCGGACTTAGAATATCAATGACATCAGTCTGAAGCAGAGACGTGGTGGCACCTAAAAAGCAGGTACGAATTTCAAGAAGAGGGGCGAGTGTGAAGTACTTTTAACGTGAGAAAAATAACTGATCAAGGAAAATTGTATTTATACTAAAAATATATGGAATAAATAAATAAAATGTAAAAATTGGGTCAATTTCCACATTTTCTTATGTTCCACTGACAAGAGAACACGAACCCCAACATGCTTTGATGTCAACCGATTTGCTAGACGAGTTTTGACAAGTTTCAGTTTGCTGAAAACTTTCTCATTCTAAATTTGTTGGAATTGAACTAAATATCTTGTATAGAATTGCAACAGAATGGAATACAGCATCGAACATAGTTTACAGCATAAAATTGTAAGAGGTGAGGAAAGAAGGCAAAGTTATGTTATCCTTCTCAGCAACCTTTCTGTAGATCTCCACAAAATCAACCATTTCAGTAGTGAATTCATTTAAACCGATACCAATTTTGAACTTTTCAAGCATTGATTGAATTTTTTCTTGTGAATTAGAGTTATGAAAATTATGACTAATATCTTCACTCATATTCTTCAATAAAAGATAACTATGCTTTCTAAAAATTTCAGCTGTAAAGAAAATTTGTCAACAAGAATTGCAGGTGCTGAATCCACTAGAGTATAAAACACTTCTGCCAACCACCGATCTTTAGCCTGAGTAAGTCGCTCAACTTCTGTTTCATTGAAGTCCAGTCGTTTCTTTCTGCCAGTCCTATTCTCATCAAATATTTGCTGTTCAAGCTGAGCTTCAGTTGCAACTTTAACAGTAGATAAAATAGCATTTTGGTCAGCACTGTCCCTTGATACTTGAAGCTTTTCCAGTGATACATCGACAGACATTATAGCAAACAAAAAATCAAGTGTTTTTTCTTGAAGAATTTTATTTAAGGGACCCAAGATAGTAAAAATTTCTTTGAAGAGACATAAAGTCACAATTGTTTCGTATGACTGAAATCGGGATAAAAGACCTTGTGCTTCACTTCGAATATACATTTTAAGTTCCATGTCATTTGAAATTTGTTCGAGGCAATCGATTACTGCCTGGTATAGTGTCAGCAGTTGGTCGGTAGTATTTTTTGTAAGGCACTGAAACGAACCTTTTTGGTAGCAGCCAGTTCAATAGATTGATTCACATCCTCAAGAAGAGATTTGCACTTCTCAAAAATATTATTTCGTTTCCTTGTGCTTCCGTATAGAAAAGTCTTTAGTTTCTGCACATTACCAGGCTTGTTTTCTGTTCCAAAAAAGTGAACAGAAACAACAGAAGATTTTGCACAAACTTTCATAACCAGATTTGTTCCATGAGATCCACAATAAATATTTGTTGCCATGAAAGAATACTGCTTCAAATGTGTTACAACTCCTTTGTTTATTCCTTGCATATTACTTGTACCATCAAAACACATACCTATACAGTTTTAAATATCTACGTTAACTGATTTGCTTTCATCTTTAATTTTTTCTTTTTTTCCTTGACCAGTTGTTGTTCCAGTTTCAACCATTGAAATCAGATGTTCCTTTAAAACGTTCCTCTTCTGCAGCAAGCGTAACATAACGTAATACAGTAGAAGTTTGCTCGTATAGTGTAATACCATTGTTGCCATCAGCTGATGTTGAAAAGAATACTGAATTATTTACCTCTTCTGAAATACCCTTCTTGACTATCTGCGTCATAGTATGAATTAGCTTGTTTTGTGTATATTAGAAAGAGGCGTAATTCTAGCAACCCTTCCAGCAGATTGTTTTTGAGTACTGTGAACATTTGAAAGTTTTTCATTCAGCACCTCATCATACTGACTGAGTAAATTTAAAAACTTAAGAAATTTAACCGCACCACATTGAAAGATTTCACTTTTTTCAGAGTCATTATAAATATTGGATTCCTCATTTCTGCGTAAAGAAATACTCTCTGCGATCAAATACCGAATAGCATCAATAACTCGTATTAGGTATTGATGTAGTTTCTCCGCTTCTTTACGTTTCTTGTTCAGATGTCTCGTGGTTTCAATATTTAATATTTTATCAATTGTGGAGTCTGATAATGCATGGACCATAGCTTCAGCAGCATTTTGATAGTTTTTCTGGGTGCAATGCTTTGTTATGATGTGACGTAAGTTTGACCAATTATCAAACCCATCACGTAAAAAATTTCTGTCCTCTCTTGATCCAAAGCTTAAACAAGCAATAGTAGAGAGTAAGTTAGCCATGACTTTTTCTGCACAACTTCAATGTCATTAATTTTAACTGATTCAGTGCGATACTTAGATAACCTTGAATGTTTTGTTGGCTGATTTGGCCCTAATACATTGATTTGCTTTTTATCAATCGTCTTTGCATTTTTCAGCTCTAAAAATTTTGCTGGATCATTTTCAGTGACATTTACAACGTTACCTTGAAGATCATTTAGAAGTAACTATCTGGTTACTTCTAAATAATCTTCATTGGTAGGGCCACTGAATAATCTTTATTGGTCCGCCGCTGCATATTTATCAATGTAAAGCAAATGAATTCATGGACTTTATATATTTATTGTTTTGAACTTTTCAATAACAATTTTCTCTTTTTTTATTGATGGGATGGTTAATTTCAGATAAAGAGGAGACATTGTTTAATCGTTCCTCGCTAAAATGGTTGTTTTCGGTATTCTTTTAGTTTAACAATACATCTGCCTCTACCTTCTTTTGTTTCAGCCGCCATACATATCGTTCTCTTCTTTTTTTTAGCCTAGATGTTCGTTGTTCAGCTGATTCATTTGCTCTAGCTCGAAATTTCCGTTCTCTTTCTCGAGCAAGACAATCGATCATATTCAGTTTCCAGATTCTTTTTTATATTTAGCTTTCTTCTTTATATTTCTTTGTTTATAAGATATTTTTTTTATTTATTTACTTTAGAAACATTAATTATTATTTTTAATTACTATTTATAAGTAAAGTATTAAAACGTTACTTTTAATTTCTTTTCTTAACGATTTCTTTTATTTACGCTAAACTAAAGTTTAGCGTCTTTCTTTTATTATTACCGCTGACCTACTATTTGATTTGAGAGGACACCAAATAAACGAACAAGCAAACAAACAAACAAACCGACGTGAAAGCAAGTTAAATTGAATGTTGTAAAAAATGCCCTGATAGAAACTTATAGAACTGAAATAAATTTTTTCTGTTTGAGGATTGGGGGCCCAGTTTCCTGAGCCAGATTAAGAGCCCAGTACAAGTCCTCGTACCCTCGTACTGGGCCACCACGTCCCTGGTCTGAAGTTGTATAATTCTAGATGTGGTATGATCAAGTAAAGCCTGTAGTTCAATTTGTGCGAACGACTCACTAACAGTTGTGCACACAACTGATGGATAACAACGCTTTTTTTGCTTTTTCTACTTCAAGGTATGATGGGTATAATTTGCATTAATTTGCTCTAGCTACATTTCTTGATAGTTGATAAGAGTGCTTTGATTCTCCTTTCTCGATCATTAAAAAAAGTGCTTTGTCTGGGGTTAAAGGTACTTTATTTTGTGAACGAAAAGCGGATATATATTTTGAGGCTCTTGTTGGGGTTGTTAACGTGACATCTTTAACAACTTGAGCAGCATGTACTTGACCAGAAGTCCTTAAACTCATTTGAGCAGCATATGCTAATTTTTCTGTGGAAAAAGTAAAACGTACTTTTTGAGTCTTTCGCCTATTTGATCTATCACTAGATGAAGCAAAGGATTGCGAAGGTCACCCACATGTTCCTTTTTTATTATCATTCTTCACAATCTTCTCAGGTACCGTGCATTCAGTATTGAATAATTTTGAAAATTGTACAGTGCTCTTCAACCATTCTTCATTTTTTTTCAGAAAAAATTCTTCACATCTTCCTGCTGCTCTCCGTCTCAATCGAAAATTTCCAAATAACTGTGATAATGACATTTCATCCTCGCCTACTTGTATCACATGTTCCGTTTTTTTGAAAATTGCATCTGTCAAAACATCAATGATGAATTTATATTCATTTTTTGAACTGTCTTTTACCATAAAGAATATGGTAAAAGATCTTTTCTTGACAATTCCATATTTGAAGATTTGGAAGACTCTGTAAAAAAAATACAGTTATAACTGCTGAGAGTTCTTTGAGGACTATTTTATAAAATTTTGAGATTATCATAAAACGGAACGAGAAGTAACTTGTAAAGCATATATTTAAAATAATAAATTATTGTATTAAAATGTAATTAATGCCATTAAATTATGTTAATTCACTAATTTCTTTTTTTCTTTCTTTCTTTTTTTTATTATTTCAGTTTACAAAGTCAGTCGTTATACAATAAAATAAACTATTAAAATACTTTTACAAATATATAAATATAGCAGACTAACAATATAAACTAGGTTTCCGAAAGAAGATCACAAGGATCTTGTCATCGGGACCTTATAAAATATAATAAAATATATAGTTTTTTAAAACTTATTTAATATTTTTTTATTTACAATTTCCATGACCATTATAAGACATTATTCTATTTTAATAGATTAATGTCTTATAAATGGTCGCACCACGCATTCCTCCATAAAAACAAGTCTCACTATTAAAATGGCACTCAATGGCAGCCAGTTTTTTAAAATGTTATATTTAACACTATACACTATCAATTCCTTGTCGAAAAAAGGTGGATAACCGCGGTTAAATTTTTAAAACTACATTAGAAAATCGATTTTAGATAAAAAATGCTTACTTGTCGCGCGATTTAAATATTAAAAAAATTAAAAATTAGCAATAACTGTGCATAACCGTATATTCTACATACCTCCTGAAAGTGATTCCATATTGCCGAATTCCAATTGAAATAGTTTCTTCAGTTTAACAGCACTTTAAAACAAGGCAAGAACTTTTCGACGTGTCCACTTGTTTAGTGCGTACCGAACGGAGGCTAAATGTCAACTGATGTCCAGGCCACCCTAGAGCAGGTATACACCTGCACTGTTCAGTATTTTGTTCTAGGACTATCTGTAAACAAGATCTGAACGTAAAAAGACGAAAGTATAAAACTCAAAAGCTTGACTTTTGGCCACGAAACAGCATCTATGTTATTCACATATTTACACTTTATATTTCAATTTCAAGTTATATTTTGCGTTTCATAGAACTTAAATTTATTTTGGAGGCATTTAAAGTTCATAAATAATTTTTAAATATAAGTTCACTTTAGTTAAACTGAATAAACTTGTCCAAGATTTCAATAAGATTAAATTCAAAAAAAAAAAAAAAATCTATTCCATAACTCTGCAATGCAAGTGACAATTTTATTAAATTAGTTTGTCACAAAGTAACTTAGTATGTAATTCTTATATTGCAAGATTTATATGGAGTTTAAAGAAGATTAACTTTGAGTATAAAAGTATACATCTACTTATATGTATAATATATTTATGTATAATATACATATATGTTTGTGTACTATATGCTTAAAGACTTGATATTAGTATTGAGATGTGCTTTTGGATGTACAGATAAATCTTTTGAAGGGATCTGAAGATGTTTTCATAGGTAGGAACATAGTTCATAAATAAACTGTATATATATATATATATATATATATATATATATATATATATATATATATATATATATATATATATATATATATATATATATATATATATATATATACACATACATACATATATATTAGGGTGATTCATATTTGACGAACTTTTGAAAATCAAGTTGGTCCTACCTGGAATGGTTGACCAATAATATAAAAATAATTTTAAGCCCAAAAATTTTAATGTCACGTGACTTTAGAGGTCCCCGCCAGTCAAATTTGTATATAAAAACATAACAAACTTCAGGGGTCTGGCGGGGACCTTTAAAATCAACACGGAAAGCCAACTTTTATTCTATATGGTATATTTTAGACTACTTATGTATAATAGGGTAGGACCAAAAAGAAATACGGTGGTATTTATTCCACATGATGCGGAGAAAGTGGCGAAAAAACGGTTTTTTTACATAAAATGACGCATTACTATGTATAACTGACGCTGGTTTATTCATCATATTTAGGCCAAATTTTGAAAATTAATATTAGATCTAAGCATTAATAATGTTTATATAGAAGGGGCGTGTCAATAGCTACCCGCCCCCCTCACCCTATTATTGGAGATTTATACCCCCTCTATCCCTTCTTTGTTAGAAGGGGGGGGGACGAAGTTATTTAAATTTTATTATAAATCATAATATTTAAAATTACTTTTTTTCTTTACCAAAAAAAAAACATAATTTGGCAATATAAATATTAAAATCATGACATGTAAATATAATATAATATATTGCAATGCATAAATATAGTATAAAAAATCATGTTATTTTTTTCTCTGCTTTCCTATTGCTTCATACGCTAGTTTCAACTGTTCCTTGGTTTCTGACCCACGGAAGTGATCTCGTCTTTGCTGCACAGCTAGTATAAGTTGTTGACGATCATCCTCATTGTGAACATTGTTCACAAACTCTGATACAAGTTTTACAGCCCTTTCAGAACAATCGTTCACTACTTCAAGTTTACTTACAAAATTGGAGAATGTTTTGAACTGGTCAACATAGCACCACATAGGAGCAGGACAGTTTAACCAAAGTTTGTCCTCCATTCTTGTCAGGTTTAATAAACTGAAGATAAACCAAGAGTTCTCTCCAATTAATGGAGCAAGTCCTGGTGGAGCAAGTCCAAAGTTTCATCTAAGTACCAGGTGTGTCTCTTCATTGACATCATTGTACTTTCAATTCCGTTTAGAACTCTCTTGGAATCAGTGTCGCGTTTCTCTACATATTCTTTGTACTGCACCATTTGCCAATAGGCTTTTACATCCTGAAATGGTGCCGCTGAGGGCAACGAGGTTCTCAGAAATCAGACAGAATAGAAAATCGAGATAAATTCTGCCATTGTCTTCAACTCTTTATTTTGGGCAGCAGTCAAATCATAGGGCAGATGTTTACTCAATATCTGAATCTTCAAGTAGTAAATGGCTTTCGACATGAACCTAGCATGAGAAACACAGCCTGGAGCTCAAACTTTGAAAAATATTTTAGGATACAGATACATCAGGGAAAGTTCCAATAACTCCCTATAATCCCCTCTTGGAAATATGTCATTGTTTAATGCATCTTTGCAAAACTGGATAGTTTCCTCAATCTAAGTTGCCAAGAAAATATTGCTGATGGAATTGATATCAAACCTTATTAAATTGGAAGAATCGACAGTTTCCTTGATGTCATTCCAGTTTGTCTGAAACCGTTTGAACATTAAATTTTCTGGAGTTGCTGTTTTGCCTGAGGTAATCTGCTCCCAAAAATGTTTGAGATAAAGGTCATATATATGCCTTCTGCAGGCAAGCTCTAATAAAATACATTCCTGTCTTTGACTGAACCTAATATTGGTTCCTGAATGTCTTCCAGTATTTGTGGCAGTTGTGTCAAAATATAGTCCCTTCACACCGTCACGTATTCCATAATCTTCCAGTACATTATACAAAGCTTCATACTGAGCAGCTCCAGTCCCATGCTCCATTGCTGAAATTCCAAGAAGCTTAATGTCTCCATCAATATTAGCTGAAACAGCAAACCTGTCTCTTTTTTCTTTTTTCCCATTAGTAATATCTTCAATAATTTTGCCATCAAAGTGCGCTATTATAGGGAAAATTGCGTTCTCAGCAGCTTTTTTAACCTCTATTTTGAGCTTTGCAGCATTTTGCTGGATGGTTTTCTTTTGTGCCCGCCAAATAGTAGATTGAGACAGTAAAAAGTCTTCAACATTTCCACCTGAACTAACAACCAAATCTGTACACACATGCAGCAAATCTCTGGAGGAAATATTTTTGGAAACTGAAGTCACGGCAATATCTTTTACAAAATCCTTGGCTAACTGTGGCGTTTCATTACTTGGACCTGGCTGATCGAAATCAAACGAACAATCTGAGTCTATGCTGGTATTTATATCACTGGTTTCTGAGGAAAACTGAAGCTCTGTAGTAAAATCATCTCTCTGAGAAAACTGTTCAACACTGTGTACTAACTGTGGATGTTTTAATCTTCTCTGTTCTCTCTTAATTATCCGGTTATAAAGTTTGCCTTTTTTACCAAGAGTCATTTTGCAACTGGTCTTTTGATCTCTCAAAAACTTCATATCGGTACAATACGATTGCTTATTAAGACTAGTCTTCTTTAGAATATCTTGTATATTTGGTTTAGCAATCCAGAAAACCTTCTTTCCTTTTTCTTTGAAATCTTGTCTAGCTTCTCCTGCTTCTTTTGAGTTCTTACACTTACTTTTCTTTAAATTCTCTCAGCTGTATATAACAGTAATATATATAACAGGTTTAGAAAGTATTATATTATTCAAGTTTTGTGTAGTGTTTATGGTAACCTGTCCCTTTAATTTGAATTAAATTTTGTTTGGCCTACCTTATAAATGGGTCAGTGAGTATCCCATCCTTGTATCCTCCGTCTATCCATGGTTTCTTAACTGCAAACATAATGCAGTTTTCAGGACAGCTACCAAGACCAGAGCACTTTGCTGTTTGACGACCAATGGTACAAGCAATCAGCTTTTTTGTTGGAGTTATTTTGTCTGCAGATCTTCTAAACTGAAAGTAGAGAATAATGTCTGTATTTGTTGAAAACATTATTTCTGAAAGATTTTCTTTAAGATCCTCTTCTTCAAAAAGATATGCCCTTGTTTTAAGTCTTGTCGATCTTGGCATCTTAGTTTCTAAACAGTAATTTGATTTATAAAAACAATTGATATTCATTCTTTGTTTAAGTCACATGTATTTTACAATAATAATTTTGTATATATACCTTTTATTTTCTGTGTATACCTTTTATTTTCTGTGTGTTATAGATAAATGTGTGTGTACACAGAATGTAAAATTACGACAATATGTCTTCCGCAAATACGACAATATGATACAAATACGAATATGAATAAATATTCCAAAATAAGAATCAAAATGTAATCATAATTTAATGTTTATATTGTCTTTTTTTGCTAAAGAAAATAAAGTAATTTTAAATATTATGATTTATAATAAAATTTAAATAACTTCGCCCCCCCCCCTTCTAAAAAAAGAAGGGATAGAGGGGGTATAAATCTCCAATAATAGGGTGAGGGGGGCGGGTAGCTATTGACACGCCCCTTCTATATAAACATTATTAATGCTTAGATCTAATATTAATTTTCAAAATTTGGCCTAAATATGATGAATAAACCAGCGTCAGTTATACATAGTAATGCGTCATTTTATGTAAAAAAACCGTTTTTTCGCCACTTTCTCCGCATCAGGTGGAATAAATACCACCGTATTTCTTTTTGGTCCTACCCTATTATAAATAAGTAGTCTAAAATATACCATATAGAATAAAAGTTGGCTTTCCGTGTTGATTTTAAAGGTCCCCGCCAGACCCCTGAAGTTTGATATGTTTTTATACACAAATTTGACTGGCAGGGACCTCTAAAGTCACGTGACATTAAAATTTTTGGGCTTAAAATTATTTTTATATTATTGGTCAACCATTCCAGGTAGGACCAACTTAATTTTCAAAAGTTCGTCAAATATGAATCACCCTAATATATATACTAAATATATATTGTACTATTAATATTAGTATTATTGTATTCTTATTATATACTGTTTATGTATAAGAACAGAATGTTTGAATTGTATTATATTTCAAACATTTTGTTTTTATAAATTTAATATAATTTTTTGTGTAGATTTTAGAAGCACAGTATGTATAACAAATCTTAGCTATTCATTTTTAAATAGATATCCTTTGATGAAAGTGCGAAAAAAGCAAAATAATTTTTTTGTCTCTTCAACAAGTTTTTTAAATTGCCAAATATCTGGTTACTGTTTACAAAATATTTGAGACCTTATGCTATAACAATTTTTACTTGCCTTAAATGTTGAAAAATATTAAATTTTCGGTATTTAAAACCAGCCATAAAATATTCAAAAGCCTAAAATAAATTGAACTAAAAGAATCCTTTAAAAAATGTAAATAAGAAAAAGTATAGGTGCAATTTTGAAAAAAACATAATACTGAAAAAAGATTTATCTAGGAGATTGCATAGTTTTAAACAATCTGCTAACTGTCATCAAGAAGTTGTTGTTTTTTTTTTGTATTGAATTCCTAAAAAAATTACAAAGAAAGCTTTTCAGATGTTTAATGCAAAAAAAATTTTGCTCTGAAAAATGATTAACAATTTACAAGTTTCAGCTTGTAAATTGTTAATCACATTTCTCAAAAAAAGTCTTAATTCTAATATTAAAGATTTAATTCTAAAAAGAATGAAATGCAAAACCAATTTAAATATTACTTTTATAAATATGAACTTGCCCAAATCAACTTCGTTTTACCTGAGGCATCTTATCAAATACACTCACTATTCCTAATCTCTATCTCAGATGTTTTCCTAGCATTACACTGTAAAACGTACTCATTCCTAACAACATGTTCATATAAACAGGTCCAAAATTCATAGATGCAATTAAATTAAGATAAGGAAAAGTTATTTATAACAACATATTTCTAAAAACATGACAGATGCACGCAATACTTTAAATATATAAATATATATATATATATATATATATATATATATATATATATATATATATATATATATATATATATATATATATATATATATATATGTATGTAAATTATGTTATTGTATTATAAAAATAGAGTGCTCAATGTTCTTAAAAAACAGAGCAATAATAAATTAGTAAAAAACACTTATCTAACTTTTATCTTCTACTTTAAGTTTCTACTTTAAGTAAATATATGTATATATATATATATATATATATATATATATATATATATATATATATATATATATATATATACATATATACATATGTATATATATATATATATATATATATATATATATATATATATATATATATATATATATATATACATATGTATATATGTATGTATGTATGTATGTATGTATGTATGTATGTATGTATGTATGTATGTATGTATGTATGTATGTATGTATGTATGTATGTATGTATTTATGTATGTATGTATGTATGTATGTATGTATGTATGTATGTATGTATGTATGTATGTATGTATGTATGTATGTATGTATGTATGTGTGTGTGTATGTATGTATATATGTATGTGTGTATGTATTTATATAATATAGATACATACATACATTTGTATATAAAATTTGAGTAAATTTAATCCTTGTTATGACCGGTTTTATACATTTTATTTAAATAAAATGAACTACCTTTAACTAAAAAATTTAAATTCTTCGTCAATGTAGGATACACCAAATATTTATAATATACATAAATATAAATATATATTATAGTAAATATAATACACATAGATAAATATGTATATAAACTTGGTTACTGTCTTCTAAAAACACCATTTTTTGGAAAACCAAATTGATTCAATGAAAATATATTGTTAATATTTAGACTATATTTTATTTGTCAATATAACTTTACTATAAAATAGCTGCTTATCATTGGATTTTCAGGTCTCTCGATTAACGCGATACTAGTAAATTGTTAATAGACTTCAGTCTTCAGTCTAGTAATTTCATCATATAGAATATATAAGCTAACATAATAAATTTTGGATTTAGCTTATTAAACATTCAAATATTAACGAATTTGAATTTTAACTTTTTGCCTCACTCTACGTCACTCTTTTAACGGAAGGTCGGCTTCGCAAAATTTTCCAAAATTAAAAGGCTGGGCATGCCTATGCCGTATCCATTAATTTATATATTTATGGGCGAAATATTCGTCACTTGGTTACGGTAGCCGTACGATTATACTTTAGTGTATACATTTTTGAAAGGAAATATTTTGAAGTTTTTGAGAAACATTTCATGTATATCTTTGTATAAGTAAATATATACAGTAAATAGTAAATAAAAAAGTACAATGATACCTGCAAAATTACAATTGTTATCTCGTTCATCAGCAGTTTATAAACTGGAATTAGGAAAACGTTTTTTGACAAATATCTTAAATAACAGTTCTACTCCTGAACAATTAAGGGCACAATGGTCTGGTACATTTTTCGACGTAGAAAAAATGACAGAACTGTTGGATCATGATAACCACAAAATGAGGAAAGATTTTCGCAAGTTTTTGAGTGATCCTATATTTACACCAAAATATAATATATCTCTTGTGGAAGAAAGAGAAGTATAATTTTTATGCGTTTAATTTTTAAATTTGTGTAATAAATATAGCAATTATAATAATAATAGTAATAATAAAAACGACATCGAAAATAAAAATAATGTTATGTGGGGCATAATAACATAAGGTATACTATTATGAATTCCAAAATTAAGTTTTAAGAATACTGTTTTTGAATATTATCACTACCCACACAAAGTATGCTGTGAATTAGTTTATTAAATCAGTTGTTATAACAGCATTCACCACTTTGAATAATTTTTTATTTTGAATGCTATAAGTTGAATCTTTTTAATTTTAAACACATTCTGTTTCAAATGCAAGCAATATTTTTTTATATTAAACTCAAGATATGGGTGTAAAAATTTTGTGTATAATTTTATGCAATAATATATAAGTATTAAGATATAATAATATCTAAGTATTTGAAATTTCTTTGTACTAAATTCTTATTTATGAGTGTTATATGCAAATGTTTCTAAAAGGTAGCACTTTTTATTGGAAGACTTCTGGTGGCCAACCTCACTTATCATCAATAGTTATTTAAATTATTTTTTTATATTAAAAGTTAAGTTTTATTAAATATTTGAAATATTTTTTAATTATTACAAGTTTATGGCCTATATTATTAGATAAAGAGTTTAAAAAGCTGCTTATGAAGTGCATATGTCAGCAGAAAGACACAAAAGTTTTTGTTGATATAAAAAGAGATGGTATGATATGTGCCTGCCTGTAATCTAGAAAGAATATGCCAATATTTAATACCAAGGCACATTAAAACATTATTTAGTTCAATTTTGGCTCTATGTATATTAATATTATGCAGAAAATGCACCTGTTGAATTCTGAAATTCCTTTAAAATAACATGTTAATAGACAATGAAAAAAAGCATTCAAAAGGAAAAATACTACAAACCATTACTTAAAATAAAAAATGTCAAATATGGAAATTTTTAAAAATTTGCCTAACTTGGCCACAAATTGCTGCAAGGGGTAATTATAATCCAATTTTTCTCATCTTCTTCTTATCTAGTGGTGGCTCTGCCTGCTGTGAATTACTTTTATCTATCAAGTCTCACGTATTTTATGCCATAAAATTGAGAGTAGAAACTGAATTGCTCCACACTTGTTTGATTATCTTTCATACTTCTTTCTTCTCTAGCTCTCTGTGTATGCCTTACACCTAACTTTCAAGTTTGTAGCTGCTCAGCTGATACCATTGCCAGAACAATATTTTCTTGATGAATGAAGATTGTATTTGTTTAAATAACTTGTCTACTGCCTTATGTAGGGCATCTGGTAGATACTGTTGACTATGGTGTTGCATGGTTCGATTATAGTACTGCATGGGTGTCTTCTGTCATTACGGATAATAATCTCCTTTTTGATGATTAACCACATAAGAGCATAAACATGCATAATGTATGTTGCTATAGTTACCAAATTTAACGAGGGATTGTGGTAGAAACATATAATTTGAGGACCCTGTTACCAGTGGTGAGCCATCTAGATTGGCAGTTTTCCAGGGCTAGATTAGCAGAACAATACCACTTTTTTTTTTTTTTTTTTTTTTCATAATTCACCTCCCCAAGGCAGAGAAGGCCACTACAGAAGAGGAGGCTAATTGTGGTTATAACCCTCTCAACTCCCTAACTCCGAAACACGAACCTTAATGAACAAGGAGAAACAAGTTGAGCACAGTACTACCAGGGACGTGGCAGGAATCGAACTTGGAACCTCTTGCTTATGAAGCGAGCGCTCTACCACTACACCACTACCGCATATACATAGTACAGATGTCAAAAAGGCAAAGCTGATCTGTAGTGAGCATTTTTCTGTTTACCCTCTGGCATTTCAAATGTTGTAGTGGAAGCTCATTTGCATGTAGCAAACAAGTTACCAATTGTAGAGGCCATTGAAGTTTTAACTCAATCAATCTAATAACATTACCTTTGCTTCCAGTGTTTACACTAGTTCCATCACTGCCTATCAGTTACAAATTGCCCAATATGATATTGTGTAAAATGCTTCAGCTGTTCCGCTAAATGAAGAGTAGTGTCTCAAAATCCTCATTAAGGTTCCTGAATAAGGATATGTGCTTTTCCATCACTCTGGTTTTCTTTTTATTGAAAAATTTGAGTGTCCTGTCATTTTTAACATCAAAGTACAACATCTTTACTTGAACTTCACTAACTTTCAAGTTAAACCTGGCTTTCAAGTGCTTACGCTTTATCTTGCTCTGGTCAATAACTTGTGTTTTGTCATAATGTGAAATAATGCCAATATCCTCAAGTATATATTATGTTATAGCTGCAGCTGCTCTGTCCATGAGTCCATAACAGTTGCAGACTTATGAAAACGAAAAGATAGGCAATCTCATCTGCTTTGAAAATGACGATAATGCTGGAGTGTTTTTAT
The DNA here is from genome assembly GCF_038396675.1 of Hydra vulgaris. NCBI lineage: Eukaryota > Metazoa > Cnidaria > Hydrozoa > Anthoathecata > Hydridae > Hydra > Hydra vulgaris. The sequence continues at coordinate 24,703,926 of NC_088922.1, read as the reverse complement.
CAAGAGCAAGTTGTTTTGAAGTACTAGGTATGGCAGAAATGATAGAATCTAGTTGCGCTGTATCAAAAAAGTTTAAGTTTTGTTAGCTTCAAATACTCTGCAGTTTTTTCTTTATTGTCTATTAAAAGTGTGCTCCATAGCTAGTATAAAAATAACTTTGGCATAGCAGCATACATAAGATTTTTGCATTGGGAAGCAGATATATCAATCAGTTTGGCTAGTCTGTCCTTATAGAAATGAAATTTTCTATTTATTTTCTCTGTCACCAGTTGTAGTTTGCTTCAGCTCTTTGTTCTGCTTAAAAAATTTAACAACTCTCTTTGTCAAGGATGTAAATGATGACACAATGGATATGTTGTTGTTAAAGCTGCTTTATTCTTTTTTTGTTGGTTTTTCCAGGAAGTTTTTTTAAAATTATAATATATTTAATTGTACTATTATTTAAGAAATAATATGCAGTATAGGTAGCTTACATTTTCTCACAAATACACCATATGCCACATCACATCTAGCCCCATCAGCAGTTGCACCTCAGAGAGTAATTTTGAATACCCAAATAATAAATGAACTCTTTTTATATCTAAATATCCTATTTATTGAAATATAATTACCCAAGTATTATTATAATATAGTATTATCATAGTATTATTAAACATAGCAAAGTATTATTAAACATAGTATTATTAAACATAGCCGCACAAAGAAACATACATAGTTTTGACAATTTTTTTACAAAAAAAATGTAGTAAAATGATTTTATACTAATAATATTTAAAAAATAATATTCTTTTTCAAAATTAGTTCTTGCTGAAATTTAGAACCAAAAAAGATTTTAGAGTTAAGCAATTAAGATTTTTAATATATGTTTAATATTTATGGTTTTTCTTAAATGTATATATATATTTTTTTTTAATTTTTTTTTTACTGTGTAAGTTTATTCCAAAATTGATTTTATCTTTAAAAATATTAAAATTTTTAATTAAGTTGAATACAGTATAGTGAAAAAGTAAGCATACTTAAATATTTATGCTCTTTGAGAGAATTTGAATTTTTCATATTACTTTTGTTTGAAAAGATCAAATTCTCTTAAATCTTCACTGGAATGTCAAAAATTGATTTCAAAGTTAAAAACAAATAAATTTTTACTAAATCTAAACAATCTAATCTAAAAGTTTTTTTTAAATCTGCATGTGCAAAAGTATGCGAACAGAACTAAAGTATCCGGACAGAACTTAACTAGTAAAGTTTAAAGTATTTTATTTAATTTTTAAAAATAGTAAATAAAAATCGAGATATTTTCGAATAAAAAATGTTTGTTTTGAATAAATGCTAAAAATGCCAAAGGAAAAAATACATTTAGCAACGTTTCATCACATTTAGCATTCAAAGAAGTAGTATTGAGTGTAACTGAACAAGACAGAACTACAAGAAATACTGTTTCTCAGTTTGTAATTGAAAATTCAACAGTCATGTATATAAATAAAAATATATATATATATATATATATATAAATTGAATGTTTCCAAAATTAAGAAAGCCACAAATTACATATGAAAAATAGATCAAAGTTTAATTTATGTCTTAAAAAGTGATCCAAACAAAAATACTAAATGCTTAAGTGAAAGAATTTCAATGTGAAATGTAGTGCTTGTCTGCAAATCTATTTAAAAAATGATCAGTAAAGAAAACATTTATTTCTATAAAAAATTGAAAAGCATGAGTGAAGTTTACTCATGAATATTTACTCATAAATTGGCAAAAGTATATTTTAGTGATGAATCAAAATTTAGAGATTGTGTTATTCCTATCCATTTGATTGATGACATGGAAAAAAACATGCTGCTTTGTGCTAAAGACATAATCCCATAAGGATGGATGTTTCAGCAGGACAAAAAGCCAAAGCACTCAATGGTCTACAAATTTCTTCAGAGTCAACAAATTTCTGGTCAAAAACCAATAAGTAAATATAATAATTAATGCTAAATTAAAAATAACTTGAATTCTAGTTATAATTGTTCCATGTTAATTTAATTTCTATAATTATTTCAAATTTATTATAGCAGTACCTCTTTTTTTTTTTACCTCTAATTTTTATTTCAAAACTTAAAAAAAGGTTAAGAAAAGTTGTCAACGTCAAAAAGTTAAATGTATGAAAGTATGGAACAATTGCGCTCTTCTATAAATTTTTTTACTGTAGGCATAGGACATTATGTTTTCCAATAAAAATATACCAAAGTTTTGTGCAAAGAAAAGTCTTATTTATTAAAAATTTTAACAGTATACACAAGTAAGGCAAGGGCTGTTGCTCTTGACATTGATAAAGCTTTTGATGAAGTTTAGCATGGGTTCTAGCTTGCTTCATATTGTGTATATGGGAAAATTTTTGAGATTATTAAATCATTTCTTTCTAACCAAAGTATTAAAGTCATCAACGAAGGCTTTCTGACCTCTCATAGGAACCATATATATAATCCATTACAAAGTTAGCATCTGCTAATGTTGCTTCTCTTTATAGCGCTTGCATTATCTTACTCCTGATTCTATTTTTCACCTCTGCAAATCTTTTATATGTCTCTGTATGGAATACTGTTATCATATTCGGGCTAATTCTTCTTATGATTTGTTCTTCTAATTGAGCTTTTTCCCATCGTCGTAAGGTTGCATCGCTTTCTCTTTTCTACAAACACTTTTCTACAAACACTATAAATTAATTATTCTTAATGATAAATATATAAATGTTTTTAAAACATCTATTTGTTGTAAAAGAAATATTTTCTCTGCCAAATTATAGATCATTTTATTATGCTGCATACAGATTCTAATATGTTTTTTTAATCATGTTTTAAGTCATGCATGTCTATTTTATGAGTTGATAAAACTTATTGACTTAATTTATTAGAGTAAGTTTTTTATCTTATGTATTTTTATTTGATCTATATCTATTTATAATATATAGGTAGCTCTTAAACGATTAAAGAAAATATGTGATGCTGGATTTATTTCTGTTTTTGACTTCCATAAGAATCCTTTAAAAATATTTGCAGCTCATGAACTTGCAAGCATAATGGATCCTGCTATGGCTACCAAAATGACTGTTCAGTTTAATCTATTTGGTGGAACAGTTCTTAAACTAGGTACTGATAGACATCACAAGCAGTTACTAAAGGGTATTGACAGTCTTGAAGACATTGGTTGTTTTGGGCTAACAGAGTTAGGGTAAACATTTTATTTACTTTTTAAGTTATTTTTGTTTATATTGTTTTTAAAACAGTTTTGAGCTATAATTATTTATTTGAAAACTCCCACATTGAGTTAACATAAAAATTATGAGTTTATTAAAAAAAAAAATTAAATTAAAACTTTTTTATTAGCCCCCCCCCATCCATGATCCCTTCGCCGGCCCCCCCCCCCCCCTCCTTATTTCGCCTTGCTAAGCGATATTTTATGGATGACTCCTTGAATACTTGTATTTTATGTTAAATATATTGTTATTGCTCCTAATTTCATAAAGTTATTAAATTAAAAAAAAATTTATTGTTTTAACAATAGTTGTAAACATTTCTGCGCAAATTCATTATTCATTGTTTTATTCTTTTTGCGAAAAAACCATATTAATTAAAGTCAAAGTATTTGCTCATCAAATACGCATCTAAATTTGCAAAGGTATATGTATATATAGAGTTGATCTTAACCATTTGCAATCATGTGTATATTTGAGAGGTGGGGGAGGGGGATTTTAAATTATTTTTTTCATGTACTTTAAATATAAAACATTTTTGTAATTGTACATTTTTTATTTAAAATTTAAAACAATGATAAGCTACAACCATTAAGTTTGCATCTCTTTTGTTTCTAAACATTTCAATGGGTTTTCAATGAGAGTGGGAGGAGGGGGAGGAGAGGGGGAGAAGTCAAAAAAGATTTTTGTGAAATTTTTTTAATTTTTTTGTAAATAAAAAAAATGTCAACAAGCAATTGCTAAAATAAAATATCTCATTTTAAAGTTTTTCATGTTGGAAAAAGAATTGAAATTATATACAACACATTATACATAATATATAACCAATAACACTTGCTTATTAAGAAAGCTGTATTACAGAGGTTATCCTATGTGTTAATTTTCCAAACATTTATTTAATTAATATAGTTTCATGTCTATTTTTTTACGGCTTAATGTATTGAAATAGGATGTTGTCTTATGGTAAAAAAATTTACCATGCGCCCTTTATTAAGTGAAGAAAATATAGTAAAATGCTTATAAATTTACAATTTAGTCCAAATTTAAATTGACTTAATAATATAGTAATATGTTTTTTACTTTACTTTTGATATGTCATTTAGAGACAAGAATATTGACTTAAAAAGGAATAGAAAGAATTTAAACAAACATAAAACCATAAAGGCAAAAATGTGGTTTTAAAAGAGGAAGATTTATTTGAAGAAAAATAAAAATATCTTGAAAGATAAAACACAAGTTTTAAAAAGTAGACAAGAAGATATAAATTTTCTCAACGATCAGAAAGGATTGCATGTTCAAAAAATGTTGTGCAAAAAAAATTTTGCAAAATAGAAAGTGAAGTAAGAAAAAAATTTAAAGGTTATAAGAGTCCAAAAATTTGAGGAGACAATAAAATGTTTAGATACTTGCAATAATGGAGATAATAAGATAGACAATACCGTCAGCCTTTTAGAAAATTTAAAGAGTATATTGTTCCTATTTTTATTTATTATCTGTAAAGTAACTACATAAATTAGCTCTTGAATTAGCTTAAACAGAAAAGTCTGCAAGTTATACAACAATTAAAGATTTTTTGGACCTGAAAACTGTTTTTCTTTGATTTGTTAAAAATGACATTACTTTAGACAGAATGACTGAAAACCAGTTCATCAAACTGGAACTTATTGCAGCTATGTGCTATGTGTATATATCGCTACATAATATATACTTATTTCCAGATTATAAAAGACTCTAAAAAAATTTATCACTGGTTTTTTTGTTCTACAATACAGTGCAGAATATGCTTCTAATTCTAGTCAAGATCTCATTGAAACTTTTAGAAACAAAAGTAGACAGAGAAGTAAACTTAATGGTTGTAGCTTATCATTGTTTAAAGTTTAAAACCACTAATAAAATTTTTCAGATAAAAACCATAAAACAGTCTTTCTTTAAATAAAAAATGTACAATCACAAAAATGTTTTATATTTAAAGTACATGAAAAAAAAAATTTAAAAGCCCCCCATCACCACCACCTCTCAAATATATAAATGGTTGCAAATGTTTAAGATCAACTCTTCCAATCATTTATACTAAAAAATAAAACATAATCTAAAAGTAGATAGAACAAGCTACAAAAATAACTATATGGTATTTTTGAAATTTTGTTAAGTGACCCTTACTATAAATGCAAAAACTTGAATTTTTTGCATTTTCAGACAGGTGGGACCAAATTTTCATCCGCACTGGTGGAAGAGTTTTTTTTCAATTCGGAAAAAAATGTTATTATCTTTAGTTAATACAAGTAAAAGTTCATCTTTTGCCGCTATGCCATTTCCGAAAAAATGAAATGTGTTTTGAATCAAGTACTCTTTATGTAAAAACAATTAAGTTTAATTAAGGAAACCAATTAAATTTTATCAATTTTTAAAAAACCAAAAAGACATTAATAATAGACTAGAATGTTTATAAAAAACTACTAAATGTTTTTAAAAAAAACAAAAAAACAATCTTAATGTTTTTATTTTTATTTTTTTACTGTTTACATACATAGTCTGACAAATAGGTAGAACATGCAAAGAGTGCTGCTACATAGACCAATAAAGAGGTAAAACACAAGAAGAGTGCTGCTACATCAACTGAAAATTTTGGTTTGGGCAGGCAATCTAACAATTAAAAAAAAACTATTTTAAAGTTTTTATGTTCTTTTTGGTCTACTAAATTAAATTTTTTTTTTTAAAAAAAGCATAAAGTTTACATTTTTTTTTACAATTAAAGTCTACCAAGCAAGAGTATAAATATATATATATATATATATATATATATATATATATATATATATATATATATATATATATATATATATATATATATATATATATATATATACACATACAGTTTTCATAATCTTTATTCTGTATTTTTATCAATGAAATCATTAATCAATAAACCTAAATCAATTGACTTAATTTTGTCTGAGTTATTTGATAATAATGCAAAATTATTTAATATATTTTGTGACATAGTAGATCGCAAATCATTTTTTGTTAATTTAATTTTGAAAATGACCTTTCTCCAGAGCCCTTAGATATCATGAAACATATGGAAATCCTAAGAAAGATTTCAGTTTTTGGAAATGCAAAATGATGATATAAACACTTATATAAATAGCATAATTTGGCAAGCTTGATTTATGGATCGTAATCTTCAAGAATGTTATTTCATATGGTCTAACTTCTATAATGAAGCGTGCTATAAGTTTATTTCAAAAGCATCAAATAATATTGCCAAAAAAAGACAACCCTGGATCACAAACAAGTTAATGAAGTTAATTAGACTAAAAAAAGAGCTCTGGTGCAAAAATACAAACTCAAAGTGGAAAAATGCAGCACTCATCAAGGAGTATACAAATGTCAAAAAGGAGGTAAAGAAAAACAGCAAACAAGCATTATGTGTCTACGAGTCAAAGCTAGCTAACGACAGGCACAATCCAAAAAGACTATTTGCTTATGTTAATAGTAAACGGATAATGAGCAATCAAATATCGGCCTTAACCTCAGATTCAAATCAAATGAGCAGTGATCGAATAACAAAAGCAAACATTCTCAACCACCAATTTCAATCAGTTTTTACAAAGAAACCACTGACTCAGACACTAAATGTCTTTTGCACCCAAAACAAATATTTTAACTTAGGCTATAACAATTGACCAAAACATTGTTCTCAAACACCTAAATATGCTTGATAGAAATAAATCAATGGGCTATGATAACATTAGTCTGTTTGTTTTAAAAGCATGTGCCACATTGAAAACAGTTTTGGGAAGAAGAAGAGGTAAAAGTAGTACAGTCTTGGGAAAAAAAAAGAATGATAAAAAACAAAGAGATTGAGTGAAGAGGTACTAAACAGAAGCACATAAAATAATAGCCAGTATTCAAACCTGGTTCTACAAAAAGTAGGGAAGTTAATACACAAGTCTATCCCCAGGCCATGCATGTGGCTATTGGAGTCTTTGCAAATCAAAGGATAATAGCCATTAATATTGAAATCTGAAGTGATGATTAACTTCTAGTTTAGTGAGTAAGAATAAGGTATCAACCTAAATATGCTAGGGTAGATAACAATCAAGTAAAATTATCAACATGGAATCAAAATAAATACACTTAAAATGCTTTTTGCTTTAGTATACACTTTATACACTTAGAATGCTTTACTTAAATACATAATAACTTTTTATTTATTTAAAAGTCTTTTTAAAGGGATCCCCAAGTGCCGAGACAAGTTGTGTTTGTATCATAGATAATCACTAGAAAATAAGTTTAAAGTTCATTAAATTTTCCAAAACAAATCATTGAATGAGATGTTAACAAAAGCATTTGCTATTTTGCCATTATACTTCTGGTTGAGAGCCTAATTTTAGGCTCTCAAATCTGCATAGTTTTTTCCATTAAAAAAAAACATCTGGTTTCAATAATAAATGTTTTCACTCATTGCAGATTTTTTTAAACTCAGTTCAGTTTTAAACAATTAGATTGGGGGTTCCCCTTTATATTTAGTCTGCAACGGTTATAAATAACATTCACTGTAGCATGTTTTTGTTTTTTGTTCAATGTATCATCAAGTGTTTGAGTTAAATAAACTACCGTCAACCGGGGTGCTGTAGTCACCCCAGTTGACGGATTTCAAATAAAATTTGACAATTTTCAAAGAAAATATTAAACTGTTTCATTAAAATCAATACAAAATGGAAATATTTGCGTGGATCGTACCACTGTAATTATAAAGAACATGAAGAAATTTTGGCTTTCAGCTTTCCAATATGTTATTAGCATAAAAAAATGGTCTAAAAATCAAAATTGGGAAAGTTGAAATTTCAACATCAAGGATTTTAAAATGAAAGTATAATTATGTAAAAAAGCTGTTTAATTAAAAAAAAATTTATTTCAAATAACAAAACAAAAAAACAACTATTGATAAACTATTTCAAATATTTTATACATATAGTTAATGATACAACTACAATGATTGAATGAAGAATCAATTACTAATCTTTCTTATTTTGTTTAAATTATTGACAACTGTAAAAGCAAATCATAGACAAATCATTGTCTTTTAAAAAAATTCAAAAAGTTATAGTTTTAGGCATACAGTGCAATCAGTCAAAATGGCATTTTCTAAACACTTTGAATGATACCAACAACCACAACGTTCACAACCAGTCTAATCAATTAAAACTTCCTCTTCTTCTTCACTGATTTCATCGTTTTTGTCATTATCTTCTTTTCCACAGATGAAACAAAGATCAGTTTCAATATCATTAACAACATTTAAAACTGTCCCAGATGCAATGCTTAACTTATTGCCCCTGCGTTTTTTTGTTTCATATGCAACATGATGAGACATTAGCAAAGTTGTAACCAAATAGTTTAAAATGGATACTGTTGATTCACCAGGTTCCTTGTACTCAGGAATTCTTTTTAAAACCTTTATACAGTTTATTGGGTATAGCCCACATATAATAAAGCCAGAAACCAAATTCTGACGCACTGTGTCTTGCAACTTAATTGATAAACTTTTTAATAGAGCTGGAAAATATTCTTTGGGAAAGCATCCAGTTTTTCTGCTTTGTTTCCTCCACTCATTCAGTACATATTTCCAACAACACTTCATTGGGTCAAAGACAGATACATCTAATGGCTGCATTAAATGTGTGACATTTGGTAGCAACATAGCGAAGTAAACATTATGCTCCTAAGCAAGTTTAATAATGTCTGGATTAAAATGAGAGGCCAAGTTATCTCCTAAAAGAAGCTTGGGTCCATTTAAATGTTGAAAGTTTGGCAAGAAGCATGTTTCAAACCACTTGGCAAATGTCTCCATATCAAACCAACCTGATTTTGTGCAACTGTATGCAACTGTGCCTCCTGTTACCCAACCTTTATAAACGTTTGATGCTCTATAAACTACCATAGGTGGTTGTAGTACTCCTGAAGTAGAGTCACACTACATAATAGATATTGAGGTTTTACCTCAATATCTATTATGTAGTGTGACTTTGAATATCACCAAGAGATTCATTTGTTTTTTCAAATTCATCAAAAAAATTATTTATCATCTCTACTCCTAACTTTGATCTTGATCATTTAATATTAGTAGCATTTTTGCCAGAAATATTGCTTCATTTCATAAAAGAATTTAACCAATCATTTCCAGGTATCTGCAAATTGAAACTGTTTGACCCATTAGGATTTTTGAAGAAATCAAAAGCCATCATTCTGACTTCCAATAGGAAAACCCCAATCAGCAACAGCTTCTAGCATTTGAACAATGAGTAACTCATCTGCTTTGCTTGTAATTGTCTGGCCTCTTACCTTCTTTAAGGTAGGTTTTCTAATGTGATCATGCAATGTTGATTTTTTTACTTATGCTTATCAACAGCTTTTCGAATACTCATGCCTTTACTATGATCTTCCATAGCTTTTTTTATATCTTCTTTAGAGCTTGTTCCATACAACACTTTTAAGTTTAGTTTAGGTTTGTAGTTTTGCGGCATTGCTAAAAGAAACTGAAGTAAAATAATAAGTAATGCTCTGTCCGGAGTCACCCCGCAGTCCGAAGTCACCCTGGTTGGCGGTAGCATAATAAAAATAGTAATTTAGACGAAGCAAACTTTAAAATACACAAGATGAATATTTTTCTTAGAAAATAAGTAATTTTTTTTAATATACAACACTAAGTACAATATAATCCAACATGGTTAAAAGGTTTAAAAATCTTTATTTTTTTAATAAATTGAGGAAACCATTTTAAAAATCTTATCTGTATTTTTAACTTATATAATTTTTATAATAATTTATATTTCTAATTCAAGATTTTGCTTTTAAAATGATCTAATATATATTTTTCAGATATATATATATATATAAAACTGATATTAAAAAGGGGAAACCCCTGCAATTTAAACTTGATTTAAGTTTTTTGAAAGAAGCTTTTTATATTAACGTCAAATATAAGCGCATTAATCAGATTTTAAAAATAAAAGTAGTTAAAGAGCCGGAACTTTCCATCACCAGAAATAAAATGGCGTTAAAAATTAAAAAGTTTTTTGTTAATATCTCATTCAATAGTTTGTTTTGAAAAGTTTAATTAACTTTTAACTTACTTTCTAATGTTTATCCATGATATGAACACAACTTGTCTTAGCACTTTGGGATCCCTTTAAATAAATTAGTTTTAGAATGATGTTGCAAAAGAGTTTAATAAAAAAAAAAAAAAAAGATGGGGTCAATGTAAATAGGTATTTTGTCTTCCATTTATAAAGAAAACTTTAAAAGCAGAAGTTCACAGCAGCAGTATAAACAAAATTTTTTTTATAACTTTAATTAGCTCAAGTTCTTAAATGTTACAGAAAAACTTGATTTGTTTATATTAGGTTTCTAAAATTGTTGTTATAAATTAATAGTATTATCATAAGTTATAAAGTATCAAAAAACAGCATAGTACTAACTAATTTTCCTTTTTTGTGATATTTCGGTCGAATTTGTATAGACCATCATCAGACGTAAAATACTAATTTAAAAACCGTTACAATATAAAATTTAAAAATCATAAAGAAGCCATTACAAAGACAATGTCAATAAAAGTTATTTTGTCTTTCTATGATTTTCTTAAATAGTGGTCTCAAACTATTTGAAGCAACTTTTACCCCGTTATCCCTGTTAAGCAGTACCAGGGATTGTTTAACCTGATGTTTGCACATAGTTAATTTCAAGCGATTCCCTTATTTTCCTTTTATGATAGTTGTTATTTATAGACAAAGTTTTTGGGTGCAGCCAGTCAAATATCCCATGGCATTCTTTGCAATGCTCAGTTGCTCCAGAAGCATGCTAATTGCCATTCATGCTATTAGTTCGATGTCCTATGCTTCTTTGCAAAATTCTCTTTTTTGTTTCCCCAATATAAATTCCACCACATGAACACGTAAGCTTGTACACCCTAGGGTTGCTGTTTGGCATTAAACTAGATTTGTTGTTACAGAGAATTGTTTTTAAATTAGGTGGTTTGTAAAAATAACTTTGGCATTATATGTTTTTAGTGCTTTTCGTAGTTTCGATCCAAATGTTGGTAGCCAAGGTAGCTTTATTATTGCAACATTATTTTCTAGTTTTTTTGGAACTGTATTGTTAGGATTGTTTTTACTTAAAAGGTAATTTGCGGCAATTGTTTCTAGATTTGATCACTGTTTTTTTTTTTTTGTTGTTTTTTTTTTTTTTTTTTTTTTTTTAAGATTATTCACCTCCCCAAGGCCCGAGGGGGGCCACTACAGTCGAGGAGGCTACTCATTTTTTTGTGTTTTTTTTTTTTTTTTTATTTTTTATTTTAATTTTTTATTTTTTAGTTATTATTCGTGGTGCAACCCTCTCTCAACTCTTTAACTCCGAAACACAAACCTTGCCGAGCAAAGCCGCTGCGCGGAGAAACTAAGTTGAGTGCGGTACTTCCAGGGACGTGGTGGGAGTCGAACTCCGAACCTCTCGCTTACAAAGCGAGCGCTCTTACCACTACACCACTACCGCATTTTGACCATTTTCAACAAACATATCTGTTATAAACTGAATCTCGTTGTTAATGTATTTTTCGAAGCAGATTTTGATGGCTCGTGGTATGAAACCTTTAAAAGTTATTGTAACAGTTTTTAAATTGGTATTTTACATCTGATAATGGTCTATACAAATTAGACCAAAATATCACAAAAAAAAACAATTAGTACAATGCTGTTTTTTGATGTTTTATAACTTATTATAACTTTACGTAGTACAAGAAATGTCACTAAAACACTTTATTATTATTAATATTACAGTAAAACATTTTAATTTGGTTTTATTTGTAGGGAAGTGGTAATTTGCTTTGAGTTGCCTTTTTTTTTATCATTAAACCATGAAATTAAAATTTTGTTTAGGTCACGTGTATGTATTATTGAAATTCATTTATTTTTATTCAATAAAATAAGTTTGCATAATTATGTCAAGAGTTACTCAAATAGTTACAAACTCATCAAAAGAGTGTCTAAAAAGTCAAAAGTGCCACCTAAAACCAAAAAGGTATAATAACAACAATATACAAACAAAAGACCACAAACAAATCCTAGACAAAAAAGAAAAAACAATTTTGCAGTAAATAAAAAATAAATAATAAGTAATACTAATAAACTACTACAATAACTGTAAAAAAAAGTAAACTTCTTGCAAAATAGAATCTAAAAAAATATAAAAATAATTTATATTAAAGTTAAAAACTGTTGTAATCCTAAAAACATCAAAGAATAATACTTATGAAGAAAAAAGAGAGTTGAAAAATAAATTGCTAACTAAAAAAACAAAATAAATAAAATTAAGAAATTTTTTATAAAACAAAATTATATAAATGATTTAAAAAGTCTTTAATTAGCATATTTTTCTTTACTTTTCTTTTTCTTTTGAGAATAGTGTTTAAAATTTAAATTATTATTGTTAATTGCATTTTTTTTTTTTTACCTATCACTTTTTTAATTTTTGTTTAGGCTTTTTTAATACAATTTTTCTTTTTTGGTGAATGATTTTGGATCTTTTTTGATTTTTTTTTTTTTTCTTTGGTAAAAAATATCTGCTATTATCAAAAAAAAAGTTTAGTAACCAATAGTTATTAATTACTTAAATTTAGTACCAATGGTTATTAATTAAAATCTAATGAAAAGATCACCAAAGCTCAGAAATCAAAATCCAATTGCTTTAAAAACCAGGTAGTTTCTTAAAATATAAAGAAATTTTCCTAGACAAATGAAGTTAGTTATTTTAAATATTAATATAAAACTTACTACCTCTTTTTTTTTTGAAAATTTCTTAAAATGCTACAAAAATAGCCTAAACTAACTGTAAAACTAATTCTAAAATATTAAAAATGACAGTTTTAATTATCAAGTTAATTGAAATATTATGAACAAAAGTTATGGCTACTTGCCTATCAAGTGATTCAACTTTTCGACATTAATAAAATAATTAAACAAACGTTATGAATCATTGTGTATTCAGAAATCTTTTTTGAAATATAAAAAACATTGTTTTTTATATTTCAAAAAGAAATGGATAGCTTGATATTTAAGAGAAGCAAGAGTGTTGCAACATATCTGACATGACAGCTTGTATGGTGTGGCAACCTTTTTTCTTGTTATTTGTAGATCATTTACATTATACTTGTAATTTAATAAACATTTTTATAATTTTTTGAGTAGCTATGGAAACAATGCTGTAGAAATGGAAACCATTGCTGTGTATGATAAAGCAACTGATGAGTTTATTATAAATACTCCTTCCACACTAGCCCAGAAGTACTGGATCACAAATGGTGCTGTTCATGCAAAGCATTGTGTAGTTTTTGCTCAGTTAAATGTAGGAGGTTTGTTTTTTTGTTCCATATTTTTGTCAAATAACTTATTTTATTTTTATCATTACACGTAAATAATTTATATTCAAAGTTTTTGCATTTTGTACTAACTAAAATAATTGTATTAGGAACTGAGCATGGTATACATGGATTTCTTGTTCGTATTCGAGATAACAATTTGAAAACTTTACCAGGGGTTGTTGTGGAAGATATGGGCTATAAAATTGGATTGAATGGTGTTGACAATGCAAAGTTAACTTTTAAAAATGTTCGCGTGTCAAGAGAAAGCCTTTTAAATAAATATTCTGATGTTGATAAAAATGGCAATTTTATAACTAGTATAAAAAGTGCAAGAGGGAGATTTCTTACCGTAGCAGATCAGTTATTATCTGGAAGAATATGTATTGCTTCAATGGCCCAAGGTGCTGCAAAAACTGCACTTGCTATTGCTTTGAGGTAAAATGCTTGAAGAATCTTTATGTTTCATTTATAGAACTCCTAATAAATATTTATGAAACTCCTGACAAATATTTATGGAACTCCTAATAAATATTTTTGTATATTGTAAAATAGGGCTGAGTTGTAATCATCTTTCCAAGTGGCACTTAATAGTATAAAAAGTGAATTTAATAAAAAGCCCTATTTTATGGTAATTAAATTTTTTAGTTGTTTGTGTTTTTTTAATTGATTCTTCTTTTTATCTTTAATAGTTAAAAGATTTTTCTTAAAAAGGTACTCGGCAACTAGATTGACAGTAGGAAAAGATGGAAAGTCTGACACTCCAATATTATTATATCAATTGCAACAAAATGCATTAATTCCGATGCTGGCAGAAACGTTTTGCCTAAATTTTGCTCTTGACTATGTTAAAGAGAGATGGGCTAATCAATCTGAAGATGGATCTGAACATCCTGAAATTGTAACCATGTGTTGTGTAATAAAACCTCTTTGTGGGTGGAATCTTGAAAACGTTGCTTCAGTTTCTCGCGAACGTACTGGAGGACAAGGTTATTTATCGGTTAACCGACTTGGTGAATTTATTTCTCTTGCTCATGCTTGCATTACAGCAGAAGGTGATAACGCAGTACTTATGCAAAAGGTAGCCAAAGAGTGTTTAGCTCGATTTAAATATCAAAATATTAATCTCCCAGCGGTCGATCTTAACTCTTTGGACTATTTACATGCTTTGCTAGAGAAGCGAGAATCTGTTTTATTTGCTCAACTTGGAAAAGAAGTTGGTTCCTTAGGAAAAGATCAGGTGTTTGAAACTTGGATGTATCATTCCAGTGATCTAGTACAACATGCCGCACGGTCTTTTGGTGAGCGTCTTGTAAGTGATAGATGTAAGGTAACCATAGATCATGCTGACGCTTCTTT
This sequence comes from Hydra vulgaris, assembly GCF_038396675.1. Classification (NCBI taxonomy): domain Eukaryota; kingdom Metazoa; phylum Cnidaria; class Hydrozoa; order Anthoathecata; family Hydridae; genus Hydra; species Hydra vulgaris. The sequence continues at coordinate 24,688,915 of NC_088922.1, read as the reverse complement.
GAAATCTACACTAGAAAAATTACATCATCTATACCTTGTAAATGTTTTGTCTCGCAACCTTGCTTGGTTTTTAACAAATAATCTTGTCTCAATAGAAACATCAAAAAATGTATCTGCGTTGTCGTCAAAGCTTTGTAAAGAAATAGCACCTATGTCGTTAGCACTAGTAAAATCTTTTGATCTTAATGACCATATGCTTTCTGCACCAATAGCAAGTGACTGGGTTAAATACAACAAGTATGACAATCAAGGAGAGTTATAAAATTATTTTTCGATATAAAATTATTTTTCAATTGCTTAGATATTTGTTATTTGTTATTTGTTACCATTTATATGAAGAAGCAGAATAAAACTTCTTTGGTAAAAAAAAAATCTCGAAAAGTTAATTAGAGTGGATATACTCTCCTCCCCTGATTTTATATATATATATATATATATATATATATATATATATATATATATATTATATATATATATATATATACACCCCGTAGATGTTGTCCGAAAGTTTTTTCGATATTTTGTTGACAAAAAGTAAAAATTAAAATGCAAGACCGGAATTTTTTTTTTTTAATAATGATAGACTGCCTGCCCTAACCAAACCCTCAGTCGATGTAGCAGCACTCCCTTGCGGGTCAGGCTATTTGTCAGTCGATGTAGCAGCACTCCCTTGCGAGTCAGGCTATTTGTCAGTCGATGTAGCAGTACTCCCTTGCGAGTCAGGCTATTTGTCAGTCGATGTAGCAGCACTCCCTTGCGAGTCAGGCTATAAGATAGTCGATGTAGCAACACTCCGCGCATGATTTTCAGTAAAAAAAATAAAAATAAAAACATTTTATTAAAAAAAATAAAAATAAAAACATTTTATTAAAAAAAATAAAATAAAAACATTGTTTATATTGTTAAAAACATTCGCAATGTTTTTAAAACATTCTGGTCAATTAAATTTGCGTTTTTGTGGTTTTTTTAAAAAACGATTAATTTGTAATTAAATTAATGGTTTTTACTTTCGTCCAACACGGAAATGTTGGACGAAAGTTAAAAGTAATTAAAAGTGACGTATATGTTGGCGTAAGAATCACTTTTTTCCTTCCGCTCTTCCCAAAGCCAACAAACTATAGATCTATATATATATATATATATATATATATATATATATATATATATATATATATATATATATATATATATATATATATATATATATATATATGGTTGTTTGTTTTGTATTTGTAGTTTAAAATTTTTATTTATTTACTATTGTTAAAAATTTTTTTATTATTGTTATATTTTTTGATCGATTGAACAAAACCGTTTTTCTCAAAAAATATTTATCAATATGAAAATGTTTTATATTTAAATTCGTAACTCACCTATAAGTATGAACGTAACTTGAAGTATGAACGTAATTTTTACAACTATTTAAAATATTTTGTGATGTCCTCAAAAGTGATAATCATTTTTTAATTTCATTTATTAGTCTTTTATATCATTAAAACTTTGGAAAAAAAATTTTTTAATTTAAATAAAATTCTATATCAAACTGTACAAAGTTATATAAAATATACTTTAAAAAAAATTACATTACATACAAAAAATGGATTGCATATTGTATCAACTAGACAAAGAACTTGAATCTCAGTGTTAGAGTTCGGACTGATGAAAACAATAACGAAACAATAACTATTGTTATTGTATTAAATTTTTTTTAAAAAAATAACAATACCTGTGTATTGTAATACTGTAATACAATAGCAATATATGCTGTATTGCAATTCGCCTTCTTAATACAATAACAACATCTGAAAAAAAAGGTATTGTAATGAAAAAAATTATTGTAATGTCAAAACAAATAAATTTTATTATAGTCCAGTCTTTGAGTCATGTGACCTTGAAATTGGGTTCAGCTAATATAAAATTATTGATTTTATTTACTGAATATCACTTCCCCTAGTTGCAAACTTTGTATAGCTCCATAAAACTGAGTTTGATCTGACCTGTTCCTCTTTTACTACTGGGGATAGTCATGTATACATGATCAATTACTACCATTTTTTCCACTGAGTTTTTTACTTTTATACTAGGCACTTTATACTTTTATACTAGGCAATTGTTTCGATAATTTCTCAAATATAACTCTAACAACTTTGTTTTTTTGTTTCCCGGAGGCTTTTATGGCTGTATATTTTTCATAAAGTAACTGGACTTTTAGGTCTAGTTGTGAAGTTATATAAGAATTTTGTTACATAAATCAAAAACAATATTTATTTGGTATTCTAAACTGCCTCATTTTTCAAAAATGAAACGCGTACAAAATTTAGCGATACAGTCTGATAGGTGATGGGTAATCTGAAAATGTAGAAAAAATTGTTGCAACATAAAAGTAGCTCACATATTTAGACAATCTAATACATAATTACCTGGTTCAATGGTTTCCTGATTCCATAATGATGTAGTTTATAACCCATTAGCAGTTAATTATAATAATACAAAAAATTATTTTCCCGCGCATTATGTAGTTAATCAATTAGTTTATACATCATCATCCGATTAAACATTTTGTTAAGTAAAACTTAATTTAAGCAGCCGTAGCTGCACTTGGCTCAGAAACAAAGGATTCGTGGTTCAAACCCCACCTCTGGGCAAGTTATGTGACAAATCGGTTGGGAAGGAGGCTTGAACTTTCAATTAAATGCTCATCCGAGGTGTTCTTTGATAATACCGTAAGGACTTCTTGGGGCAACTAAATGAAATTAAAAAAAAATCTTAACAAAATCCTCATCTTTGATAGCATATAACTTAGGTCTTAAATAGCAAATCTGTTTTTGTTTAACACTTCTGCTTGTGTCATAAAAAGTTTCTTAAAGTTGTTTTTTGTTTAAAGAGAATTTAAGACAATGTCTGTTTTTGAACTTCTTCGGGATTTGGATCAGTCGGTTTGCTTCAAGTTATTTTAAATTGAATTAAAATAATTTGAACGTCTAGTTTTGGAAATGATTGTATATCAAAAGAGCTGGAACGTTTACAAAGTATTTAAATCCATAAACTCCGTGAAAAACATGCTTTCTTCGTCCAAAGCTGTTCCTCATTCAAAATAATGTTCTCTATTTGACAAGAAGAAGTACACAAAAACATATCCTGGTAGTGGTAGCTCTTTTTCTTCTATTTCTTTGAGGAATTTCTATTGTTTAAATGTCTTTGCAAAAGTTAAAATAAATCCAGCACCGAGCAAAATCCTCACTTAAAAATACAATTCAAGAACTTAAGATTTAACAAGTCTGGAAATTAAAGCTAAAGTTAGGATTTGAAAATCTACCGAAACTAAATGATAATAAAGTTTTAAAACGTATGAAATTCCGATAGGCATATTTTATTTGAAATAAATTTTAAAAGATTACTTGTAGTCTACAGTAAGATTTTTAGTGTTTTCCTTAAAACAATCTAATTGTTTATCTTGCGGACCATATATTTTACGGAAATACCTCTAATGTTTTTGTTTTTGTTTTTTTTTAAGTTATTTAGGTGTCTCCAGAAGTTCTTACGGTCTTATCGCAGAGCACCGCGGAAAAGCATTTAACAAGAAGTTCACGCCTTCATCCGTAGATATATTTTTAACAGTAAACTCCATTGATCCGATTTGCTGAATTTAAGTAGTCTTCAAAAAAGCACGGCAAATTTTTCTTAAGATATATCATATAGCACATTAGATCTGTAAATAGAAAAAAGTAAAATATCCTAAAGATTTGTTGTTTTATATTAGTTTTAAACCAATTTTAATTTATTAAGTTTAAATTTTTTATGATTTGCATGCATTTAAAATATAAATAAATAAGGTTAGCAAAAAAATTACTGTTTTAAGCTGAGTATGCTGCTTCTCTAAGGTTATTGCTCCATTTTTTAATTTGGCTATTGCTAGTCCTAAACTGTGTTTTGAAATGTGGATTTTCACTCATTAAATTATTAAATTCATCAACCCATTAAATTTGATTTCATTCATTAAATCATTAAATTTAATAACAAGTTCGTTGTGTTAATAAATTTAGAACTTTTTATATATAAAGATATATAAAAAGTTTTTTATCAAAATTGTAACGAAACTATAATAGTATTTAAATTTATTATTAAAAAAAAAATTGTGTGCTTGCCTGTATTAGCGGCAGTAACTATGGTGATATGAGTTTTCAGGTAATAAAAAGTATGATTGAATAACTGAAGCCAAAAGGAACAGTAAAAAAAGAGCAAAAAGAAAAATTGATGAAAATAACGAAGGTTGATTTTCATTATTCAAAAATTCTAAGTCTAAACTTTGATTTCACAACCCCCCTCACCAATATTTTGACAATCTAATAAAGACAAGTGCATGTCTCTTGAGAGCGGAAAATTGCGGCGATCAACAATTTATTATTAATTACTAATTCATCCAATGTGTTGATACTTTTTTTGTAATATTTTTATTTATTTTTTTGTTTGAATTTTCATGCTATATTTTTTTATAGAATTCCCTTATATCCAAAGATATGCCAGCTTAGCATAGAAACAGCCACAAATAGTCATTAAAACTAATCTAAAGTAGCGTCCGTTATTGACCAACATTTTTGTGTACCGAAGTACTACTCAAGCGCTGAGTTGGCGATTTGAACTCGTATCGGATACCAGTCTGGGTTTTAACTTTTCGTTTGACTCTTTAACCAACTGAGCTATCCAGCCACGTCAAGAAAATACAAGACAGTAAAGGTCCGAGACTAAAAACCAAGATCCAGGTTTTCAAGACTAGACAGGTTTTCAAGACCAAGACAGGTTTCTCCAGGTTTTCAAGACCAAGACAGTTGAACATTAGTCTTAAGGTCTCTCGAAACGCGACCTACATCTCTGCCTATTATTAAAAAGAATTTTGTTTTAATAAAATTTAGTAATATTATTTAAAACAACTTTATTGTAATACAAGTCTTCTAAAAAGTCCTCTTTGTATTTGTCATAATCATTAACACTATTATCGTAAACATTGTCGTCAGCAGCAGAATCAGTGCTCTCCCACTTTGTTCAGTTACATAGATCCGAAAACTTTGAAGGTAATTTTATATACGAGCAGCAATCTTGAGGTGATTTACAATTCTGGAAAACTCTTTAAAAACAAGAAGATATGCCAACCATTATTATCATTATTTATTTCGTCATTAAAAAAAAAAGAATACAATAGTGTTATATAAATAAATCTGCATGACCGGGGCTAAAAAAAGTCAATATTTGCCTTATCACTATGCCCCGACGTGTTTTCATCAGCAAGCGTGTACAACCATTAAAAGGTAAACATACTATTACTTTGTACCATTTAAAAATTATATACAAATATTTACAAGTATGTTAAGATCAGTTACTAATCTATAAAATCGAAAAAAGAAAATAAAAAATAATTACACCTAAAAATAAAGATATGTTGATAAAATAATTTAATGAAAATTTTATATTTATATTAGATTTTAAATTTTTATATTTATTTTATATTTACTTTATATTTATTTTATATTTATTTTATATTTATTTTATATTTATTTTATATTTATTTTATACTTATTTTATATTTATTTTATATTTATTTTATATTTATTTTACATTTATTTTACATTTATTTTATATTTATTTTATATTTATTTTATATTTTTATATTTATTTTATATTTTTATATTTATTTTATATTTTATTAGAGACAAGTTAAGAAGATAGTTGTTAAAAAAAATAAAAATAAAAAAATTAAATTAAAAAAAATCTTAAAAAGAATTTAATTCATTAACATCGTTAATAAGTTTTTGTTTGAGTTTTTGTTTGAATAGAGAAAGAGAAGAACAATTTTTCAGCTGGTTATTTAATAAAGTGTTCCATAATTTAGGACCTCTGATGGCAATAGAAAATTTAGTAACCAAATAGTGCATTTTAGGTTGCTCATAATTGTAATTTGAAAATCTTGTAGGTTACGCGTGATTAATTTTATTGAAGTGTACTAAATATTTTAGAAGATATTTTTTATTATGAAGTTTGTACATAAATATAAAAATTTGATTAAGCTTCAACTGAAAAACATTGAGTATGTGATGATTTTGAAATAGTTCTTTAGAATGTGTGAATCGACCTGCACTTGAAATAATTCTGTCAGCGTTTTTTTCTCTACTAAGCAGTTTTTTAATTTTACATTAGAGCTGCACCATACAATATTGGCATAGTTTATGTGACAATGTATGAGGGAAAAATATAAGACTTTTAAGCAGTTTTGGTTTAATAATTGCTTAGCTTTGTATAGTATGCCAATTTTTTTCGAAATTTTATCTTCTATCGTTCTTATGTGTTCTCTCCATGTCAAGTTTTCGTCAAGTATCTCTACTAAAAAATTTAATGATGACTCTAACTATTTTAGAGTTCAACTCTCCGTTAAACTAACGGATAATTTGAGTGTTCGTTAAAATAAACTTTTAACGGCTGGTTATAAAACGGAGGAAAGTTAATGGTATTCTAACCCTTCGGAGTGGTTAATAAACGGAGTGGTTAATAGACTCCGTTTATTAACCACTCCGATAATTTTTTCAGTTAAAGTTTTTCCGTTAGCAAGCTCCGTTAACTAGTTTTCGTGCTGTTTTTCTCATTGCATCTAAGCGTTACGATGCCAACAGACGATAAAACTGTTTAACTGGGAAATCGAAGCCGTTGATTTTTTTAATAATAATTGCTGCGTAAATTTTAAAAATTTAATTAAAACACTGTACAATATGGAAAAACTTAGAAAAATTTAAAATGATTTATTGTCTAGAATGTCGCAAAGCAAAATCATCGCGAAATCGAAAGTTATTTTCAGCAACAATGTCTTTATTATTATTTTCATAATTTTCAACTCGATTGTCCAATTCAACTCGAAAACCCATATAATATTACAATTTTAAACGAAAAATGCAGAATCTCCGAAGATAGGTCGCGGCGTAATAACTTAAGGATAGACGGAATTCCTGAAAATATCAATGAAACTTGGGATGAAACTGAACAAAAGGTTCAGAATTTATTATGTGTAAATTTAGAAGTAAAAGGAGTCGAAATTGAAAGAGCGCATCGAGTTGGATTTAGAAAAGAATCCCGATCCCGAACTATTATATTGAAGTTGTTAAGGTTTGAAGATAAATCAAACATTCTAAAAGAAACAAGAAAACTCAAAGGTCTGAAGATTTACGTGAATGAAGATTTCTCTCAAGAGACGGCAAGAATATGAAGAAAGTTATTTTCTGAAACGAAAGTGAGAAAATTAAATGGAAAAAATTTAATCGTCAGGTATGACAAACTTATTATTTTAAAAAATGTTTATAATAATTCAAAATGATATAGCTAGAAAGCTAATCATTTTTAATCCTAATTTTAAATATTATAATAATGAAAATGGTTAACAAATCAAACGTAACAAATCTTTTAGAAATTTTTAATAAACAAAACACACTTCTTTTGAATAATGATAATGATCCAGATGTAAACTTTTTTGAGGACGTCATAATCAACTCTAACTATTTCGATATTGAGGAAGTATATAACCTCATGAATGCGTCAAAAATGTTATTTTCAACTCTAACTTTAAACATTCGTAGTATGAACAAAAACTTTGAAAGTTTTAAATCAATGCTCAAAAATGTAAACTCTGAGTTTACGGTAATATGCTTAATAGTAGACGATAATTCGTCTGACTTTTTTTCCCGTGAACTTCGGGAAGTCAGACGAGAAAACTTTGGTTATTTAAAAAAATTAATAATGGCGAAAAATATTTACGCTTAGCAGGGTTAAGGACGGGGGTAATAAACTTTTTAAAAACCAATTACCAACTATTTTCAACAAATTATCAACAATTTTATCAAATTTAAGACACGTCAAATATATCTTGTAAACCCGTATTTTTAACTTTCAAACTAAAAAAAGACACATTATTAAAGTTTTTTCTGATTGCAGATTTATAAAAATAATAATAAATTCATTTTTTTTTCTTACTCATAAGAAGTGGCCAAATTAAGTTGGATTAACTTCAAATTTAATTTATTCAATTCAAACATTTTGTTTTGCTTTTTATATACTCATAAGTTTCGGTGAACTCTTTTATTGCAACATGGTATCCAATTTTTAATAAATGGATGATAAGTTGTTTGATTTTCAATGCAATGATCACAATGTTTTATTACTTAAAAAAAAAAAAACATTATACCATTAACAAAAAAAAAGGTCACAACCTTCTAAGGTTTTCTTACCTCCTTCATTAAATGTGTGGATTTTATATCTTCATGATATCACAAGTATTCATCATGATATCAAAAGTATTCATCAAGTTTTCATAGAATCATCATTCATGATGATGATTCTATGAAAATTAATCTATGGGATAATAAGGGAAAAGTAACAGAGGGTGACCTAAATATAGAAAAAATCATAAATGAAAAGCTAACTTATTTAAATAACTATCATTGTATTTGTAAAACATGCTATACAAATGTAAAAAGAATATTAGCAAAAATAAAAAAAAATATAAATGCCATATCAAGAGGTTGTGAAATTCTTAAAGAAAACTCACAAAGAATATTGATATCTATACCAAAAGCAGAAGAAACGGATTGTAGAATATTTTAGAACAAACAAATGAAGCTTGATCAAAAAATATTTTTGAACAAACAAATTGAAACTTGATCTTTGTATTATTATATTTTTCATCATTAAAATCATCATCTGTTTTGGAATGAAATTGACCATATGTTCTATCAAGCTTTTATATTTTTCTCCTAGTTCTTTGTGAAAATACCAATAAATTGATCTCACATTAGTCATAGTTGTAGAAAAGACTAAAGTTCTTTTAGCTGAATAAGTATTCAAAAGAATATGTTGAACAACTGGGTAGAAAAATTTCTCTGGATCTCTAGAGTCAATGTGTATTAGGCTGTATTTAATATTTCTTCTTTCTGGTGTAGATGATATAATAACCAAATTATGCATACAAAGATTATCAATAATAAAGTCAGCAGTACTTTTAGCTACAGTTGCTGTTGATGCCAATACTGGAATTCTTTTAGGGACAAGTGATAGCAATTCGAGAGTCTATTATAATGAGACCGAAATGCATCTGATTGTGTACTTGAACATCTATAACAATCACAGACAAATAAGGTATAAATAAAATCATGTAAATCACAAGATTTTACTTATATAATGCTATAGGTAATGTATTTATCTTTTTTTTCAATGAGTAAAATTTTTTTAATTTTGATTTAATTTAATGTATTACAAGAAGTTCTGACATTAGAGTTGTAAATATCAATGTTTACTTTACGTAGAAAATTTATCTATATAACAAAATCACTTACCACTTTTTCGCACAATGACTTTCATCAATTGCAACTGCAACAAGTTTCTGATTAAAGGCAGAGTCATTGACAATTGATCTATAAGTTGTTAGAATGGCTTCAGGTAAACAAAATATTACATTTGCTTCATTGTAATTTATCTAAAAAAAACAGTATACTTTTAAACAATAAACAACACTCCATAATTCAAAAAAAAAATTTACTTGAAGCATGTCTAAATTCAATATCAGAATAATATAATACTTCATAATAAATGCTTAACACATTTAGAATAAATGAAATATAATAATGCATTTCTAATCTTCAATGCAATTTCAATCTAAATGCATTTAGCATTAAAAATTTCTTAATAAATGATTAATTATTTGCATTCACTAAAAAATATTTTACATATTTTCTACAGAAAAATGAAATCAAAATTCCAAAATTTATGAACAATAATTCAGAAAAAAAAATTTCTCAGGGTAATTACCAAGCAAAAACTAGACCTTCTCTAGAGAAATGAAAAACTTTATTTAGTAACTAAAATAATGTATAATAATGATAATTATTGTTTGATCATCTTCAACATTTGATAATTAATGATAATTAACTGTTTGATCATCTTCAACATTTTTTCTTTGTTGATTACGCTTTATAGAAGCTACTTTGATTTCCTTTTTACTAAGTGTGTATATGTAACCTTAAATTATCTATCCCAAATCATTCTTCGGATAAGTACGGTCATAAATCAATCACAAAACAATGCGTAAAATCTTGGAATAAATTAACACTTCACCTTTAAAACCTGTCTTCATGCTTTTTTTTTTGGAGAGATACTGTTTGTAAAATGTTGGAATTATTGTGGGTCATTATTATTATTGCTTTTGTATTGTTATACATGATATAAATATTATTATAACATTATTCTATATGTGTATGTATATGTGTATGTATGTATATGTGCGTGTATATGTGTGTGTACATATGTATGTAGGTATGTATCTATTTGTATATATGTATGTAAGTGCGTGTGTATGTGTGTATATGTATGTATGTATATATGTGTGTATGTGTATGTATTTATGTATATGTATATGGGTATGTATGTTGTATGTATATGTGTGTTTATATGTATATGTGTGTGTGTATATGTGTATGTGCGTGTGTATATGTATGTATGTATATATGTATATATGTATATGCATACATATGTATATGTATGTGTGTATGTATGTGTGTATGTATATATATGTGTGTGTTTATATGTGTGTGTATATATAAATATATGTATATGTGTGTATGTATGTGTGTATATGTATGTTTGTGTGTATGCACACATACATATATATATATATATATATATATATATATATATATATATATATATATATATATATATATATATATATATCTGTGTGTGTGTGCATGTGTATGTATATGTGTATGTATATATATATGTATGTATGTACATACATACATATGTATATATATATACATATGTATATATATATATATATAAATGTGTGAGTGTATGTGTGTATATGTGTATGTATATGTCTGTATGTGTATATATTTATATATGTATGTATGTGTTCATGTGTGTGTATACATATATATATATATATATATATATATATATATATATATATATATATATATATATATATATATATATATATATATATATTTATAAATGTTATACATTTTTTGTAACAATGACTTTTATTATTATTATTACTATTACTATTGTTAAATTTTGATAAATACTTGTGTTGTTCCTTATTATTATTGTTTTATATAATTATATAAATAATATACCTAATAATTACTACTATTATTCATATTTTATTATTATTAATATCAATTTAATTTGTATTTACTTTATACTATTATAATATCAGTTATTACTAATATTATTTTTATATTATTACTATTATTATTATTAACCTGTTATTATTACTGAAACTATTTCTATTTATAGTTATTATTTATATTATTGTTGTTGGTATTATTTTTGTGGTTAACATCGTTATATAACTTTTACAGTTACTATTATTTCTTCTTTTTCTTACAGTTATCACCTTTTATCTGACTTTACTTTTCTTTTTATTATCACTATTTAATATAATTAAATTTGATAGGTTTTTACTTGAGATTAGTATCATTACTATTTGTAAATATCCTTGATGTAAGATCTTTTATTCAGAATAATATTTGTAAATATCCTTGATGTAAGATCTTTTATTCAGAATAAATTTGATTTGATTTGAATTGATTTGTTTTCTTGATCTTTCATTCAACTCAAAAGCGGAGAAACAACTAAAACTTTATTATTGCACATCTTAATACATATTCATATCGAATACTATCAGGTGCTTGTCTTTATCTTAACAAGTTTAAAGAGAAGGTAAAAAAGGGTAGACATTGAAACACAATTGATTTTTCACTGCCTGTTGGTTGGCAAACGAAACAATTTACGCAATTGCTGAGAGCAAGATTATTTTTGGTAAACCTTCAAAGATTTAAAACAAAATAACTCACGAACTATTTAAATGTATACTCTAAATTATCTTTTTTGCTTGTCATATAGCTTCTGAATAGCACTGATAATTTAATAAAATAACGCATTTTTAAAATAAAAACCCCCGAAACTTTAGGATATTTCATAAAGATCAAAGCAAAGCCGCAGGAACATATTTGTTCCGGTAGATGATAAATTGCATTAGCGCAAAAACCAAAGTTTTCTCGTCTGACTTCCCAAAGTTCACGGGAAAAAAAAAGTCAGACGAAACATCGTCTAGCTTAATAGAAACATGGTGCAGAAATGAAAAAAATAAATTTCAAATTCCAGGTTATAAGGCAATCCACCAAACTCGAGGTGGTGGCATTGGTGGTGGTGTATGCATTTTTGTTCATGACTCAATCCATTTTCAGAAAATAGATATTTTAAGTATTCAAAACGCGGACTTTGAATTTCTAACTAACGAATTATTAAACCACAATAATCAAAAAAACATTTTAATAACTGCTTTGCATAGACCGCCATGCGGAAATAAGAAATCTTTTTTAAAACACTTAAAATGCTACTTAAAAAAAGTAAAACACAAACAAATTTACATCACGGGAGACTATAACCTAAATCTTCTTAATGTTAAAACTGATAGCGAAGTAAAACGTTTCTCAAACACTCTTTTTCAGTACAACATTATTCCCTTAATTAACAAACCTACTCGCGTAACTCTTCAAACCGAATCTCTCATTGATAATATTTTTACTAACAACTTTATAACATGCAACATTCAAAGCGGAATCATAAAAAGCGATATAAGCGACCACTTTCCAATCTTTTTCATTTCAGATGTTTTTAAAAAAGGAAAAAAAAGCAAAGTACAAAGGGAAGTAAAAAGGCAGATTAATGAAATTAATATTGAGGCGCTTAGAAATTATTTACTCAAAGTAAACTGGAAAAAACTGGAAATAATTGCAAAGATGTTAATATAGCTTATGATTTTTTTTACAATGAGTTCATTAATGCTTACAACAAAGCGTTTCCGATGAAGGAAATAAAAACTAAGCTTAAAAACCTGCAAAGTCCCTGGATTACAAAAGGGCTTATTAAATCTTTAAAGAAAAAACAAAGACTATATGAAAAATTCTTAAAAAATAAAACTTATCAAAACGAAAAAAAATATAAAATTTACAAAAACCTGTTTAAAAACCTGAAAAAGAAAGCTAAAAAAAATTATTTCTCAAAACCACTACAAAATAATATTGGTAATAACAAAAAACTTGGGATATAATAAAGGAAGTAATAGGAAAAAATAAACAAGATCATGGTAATACTTTACCAAAATACGTATACACTGAAGATAAAAGAACAGTAATTAATGAGCGAAAAGTTATTGCAGAGAGTTTTAATAATTTTTTTATAAACGTCGGTCAAAACCTAGCAAATAAAATAATTCCCGGAATTAAAAATTTTAAATCATATATTAAAGAAGAGGACTGTGTGATGGATGAGCTTGAAGTATCTCCTGATGAACTTCGGTTTACTTTTAATATGTTAAAACCAAACAAAAGCTCAGGTCTTGATGACATAAGCCCAAGGGTTGTTAAAGAAGTTTTTGATATTATTGAAAACCCCTTACTAATTATTTTTAATCTTTCATTTAATAATGGTATTTTTCCTGACCTCTTAAAACTAGCAAGAGTAGTTCCAATTTTTAAAGACGGTGATATTTCTAAATTGTCTAATTATAGACCTATCTCAATACTTCCATGTTTTTCTAAAATTCTAGAGAGAATAATGCATAATAGGCTATACAATTATTTTATAAAACATAAATTGCTTAATAATAATCAGTACGGATTTAGAAAAGGGCACTCGACAGAACATGCAGTAATTAAATTAGTTAAAGAAATTTTAAACGGATTTAAAACCAACCAATATACTCTTGAGGTTTTTATTAACCTTTCAAAAGCCTTCGATACTGTGGACCATACTATTCTTCTTTACAAACTCAGAAATTATGGTGTCAATAATAATAATTATAAATGGTTTTTTTCCTATCTTAATAATCGCAAACAATGTGTATCTTATGACAAAACCTGTACGAAACTAGAAAACATTTCTTGCGGAGTTCCACAGGGATCTATTCTAGGGCCATTATTATTTATTATCTATATAAACGATATTTACTTATCTTCTAGTGTATTAAATTTCAATCTTTTTGCTGATGACACTCAGGTTTTTTATACCCACTCAAGCATAGAGTCAATCTTTATCACTATGAATCGTGTGCTTGACAACCTCAATGAATGGTTGAAAGCCAACAAACTCTCTCTAAATCAAACTAAAAGCAAATATATTCTTTTTTCTAAATCCTCCAAATCTGAAACTTTGCCCCTAAAACTCCTAAATATTTCAATAGAAAAAACTAATTTACAGCGGACATTCTGCATTAAATTTTTAGGCGTTTTACTTGACGAACAAATAAGTTGGAAAGACCACATTAATTTAATAGAAAATAAAATTTCAAAGAGTATTGGAATTATTTACAAGACAAGACATAAGTTGGATAAAAACTGCTTAAAACTTATCTACTTTTCGTTTATCCATAGCTATATCAGTTATTGTAATATTGCGTGGGCCAGCATTTATCCATCAAAATTAAAGTGTATTTTAAATAAACAAAACAAGCAAGCCGCCTTATATTAAATGCTAATAAATACACCAGTGCCAATCCACTGCTTAAAAAGCTTGGAGTGCTTAATGTTTATCAGTTAAATGTCTACAGTATTCTTTTATTCATGTTTAGATTTAAATATCGTATGCTGCCAAATATTTTTGACGACCTTTTTGTTATTATAAATCATAAATATCAAACAAAGCATTCATTGGATAACTATCAGGTACCAAAAATTTTATTAAAACAGTCTAATTTCTCAATAGCATACCGAGGGCCACATTTGTGGAACTCATTCCTTCCAATTGAAAGTAAAACTTTAATTTCACTTCAAACTTTCAAAGTTATTTTTAAAAAACAGTTACTTGATTATGACATATCTCAAATTCTATTTTATTTTTAATATCTTCTCTTTCAATTCTTAACTTTTTTTTCGTTTGCTTAAAAGTAAAACATATATTTTTTTTGCTTATTTATCTAAATTTGTATTTATTACTTTTTTTTTATAGATATATATTTTTATAAATGTATAAATGTTTTTTTTTTTTATGTATAAAAAAATGTAAAATGTTTATTTAAAAGTATTTATATTATTTTATTGATATTGTAAAAATTTATGATAGATTTATGATAGTGTAAACGTTACAACGGGGCTAGATGATAAGACTTTTGTCTTCTGCCGGTCATATCTTAACTCAAAGTATTTTGTAAATAACTTATTATGAAAATGACGAAATAAACTATAAAAAAAAAAAAAAAAAAAACTGTCATCTGTGTCCACACCGTTTGACTCTATTGCTAAATTATCCAATACAGCGCACGCAGCAATTATGGTGCAGGTTCTTTCTGGGGTCATTCGAACCTCTCTATGAAGCAAGTGAAAGCGCCTTTTTCACCTTCCAAACACTTGTTCAATTAAAACCCCTTCCATCATGTGTGCTACCAGGCCATTTTGCAACAATATCAATGAACTTTCCGTTATAATCACACACCACTTGGATATTGATTGAATGATTTGATGACCTATTAACATAAATATATTCGTGCTCGCGTGATTTTTGTATGCAAATGAAGAAATTGTATATGGAATGAGGTAATCCTTTATATTATATATATATATTGAATAAAAAAATATATTAGACAGCATTATTAATTTGGTACTTATGTGTATTCTAGATCATCGATGCTGTAAACAGCTTAGGGTTTGATAAAATAACAGTTACTAGTGTGAAAGGTTTATGGAATAATCTTCTTAAAAATGCAAAAAAAAGAGATTTCTGCAACAACAAAAAGTTCCGACGGAGGGAGGACCAGCAGTAATTTTAACAGAAATAAGCCAGAAAATATTGGATATATACGGAGAAAATTCTCCAATATTTTTCAGAGTGGAAGGGGTGGAAACCAATAGCATCAATTTTGTTTGCAATGTACAGAATACTGTTATTCCAGATGTGATTAATGGTGCAAGTTGTACAATGACAACTAGACACTGCAACTACATCAGAAAATGGGAACAAAGACAACACAGGACAAACTGAACGATTTAGTGTGCAAGATTATGATATAATAAAAAACGATCAATCTTTGTCTTGGAAAAAAAAAACTCTCTCCAGCTCTCTACTTGCCAACTGTTGATAAGGAGAGTTACTTAACTTAGGAGAAAATTAAACTTAGGGAAGAAGTGAACTTTACCTGAACTAACAATTAACAATATTAAAATAAAAAGAGTTTTTTCAATGAAAATACTAGGAATAATTTTCGATGAGAATTTAAATTGGAAAAGCCAAATAAAGCTAGTCGAGAACGAAGTTTCAAAGACCCTGGGGGTTATGTACAAGACAAAACATCTTTTAAATAATTTATGTTTAAAAAAAATTATACTTTTCATTTATACATAGTCATATTAACTATTGTAATATTGCCTGGGCAAACAATCATTTTTCTTTCCTAAAAATTATTTATACAAAACAAAAGCAAGCAAGTAGATTAGTTTTGGGCGCAAGTAGATACGAAAGGAAATAAATGCTCTAAATGTATACAAACTAAATATATACCATAACTTGTTATTTATGTTTAAACTTCAAAATGAAATGATTCCAAAATATTTTTTTAAAAATTTCACTCGAATTAATCATAAATATGAAACAAGACATTCAATGAGTAATTACTACATCCCACTAACATCACTCAAAAAATCTGACTTCTCGACTATATGCCGGGGACCACGCTTGTGGAATTCGGTTCTTGACGAAAATATGAAAAAAATAAAATCTATTGCTACATTTAAAAGAACTTTATAGTTATAAAACACTTACTAAATTTAAACATTACGTACATTCTCTCATTTTTTTAAAAAAAATTGAAATAATTTTGTATTTTTAATTTTTTATGTACTTTATTTAATTTTAATATTGTATTGAATATGTACAGCTTGTAGTTATATATATTTGTTTAAATTTATGGATAACATTCTAAAATGTGTAAAATGACGAAAATAAAATTAAAAAAAAAAAAAAAAAGTGCTACCTTAGTTAAAAGAAAATTTATTAAAAAAAAAAGTTGTAGAAAGCCACTTTAAAACATTATAACTTTCTTGTCAACCGTTTTTGTAAAACCATTTTTGTAAAACTTATTTTTTGTATATTATTATGAGCACATAAAATAACTATTTATTTATTTTTAGTTGCGAATTTACTTAAAATTTCCCCAACCTTAAGGTTCATTTATAAGATTCTAAAATAAACTAATGGTAACAGTGAAAAAGTACTAAGATTAAATGATATATAATTATTTATCATTAATAATCATAACAGTTTTTATATAATACATTGATAAATTTCAATACATAAAATTATCTTTTGAAAATTGTTAAAAAATTTACATAAAAACTGATTTAAAAAAATAGTGTTCTTAAAATGTAAATATTTAGTTATGAAAATTTGTAAAGCCGAGAAATGTTCAAGAAAAAAACTTCTAAGTTATACAAATATTGTTTGATAATCAACCAAAGAAAAAATCTATTCTTTTTCTCTTTGTAAGATCGATTGAGCCTTTGCAATAGATCGTTTTTATTGTGCAAATTCAGCTTCTAATATTTCAATGTCTGCATTACTTATAATCTAATATTCAAACATATATATATATATATATATATATATATATATATATATATATATAATATATATATATATATATATATATATATATATATATATATATATATATATATATAAAGACCTTAGTGGGAAAACCGGCGTTGTCACATTTAAAAAGTATTGAGAAAGTATTTGTTGATCATTAATGTCTTTATTTAAAGCAAAGAAAAAAAAATTTTTGTATAAAAAATTACAAAATGTTTTGTTTTGAATAAATTTTAAATAAAATAATTATAATATAAATTTTTTTAAATTGCTTAGTTTCATTTGCTTTAAATAAAGACTTTTATTAATGATCAATAAATACTTTCTCAATACTTTTTAAATGTGACAACGCCGGTTTTTCCACTGAGGTCTTCATATATATATATAAAGACAGAAAAATGAACGTCACGTTTCTCTAGTTTTACTTAGGCAAACGTTAGCGTTCGCCTAAAAATTTTGAAAACAAACGCATTACTTGAGCAATTTTTTTTCAAAAAATTGAGTGATAGATGTTTTTTTATTTATTATAAAAAACAATTAGTTGCTAAAAATTTCAAACGCATTTTCAACGATTTAAAAAGAAACCAAGGTTAAACATGATTACTTTCTAAATAACTAAGTACGCAACTGAAGTAACTATATTTTAGTTATTAATTATGGTTTAGTTTAAACCATAATTAAAAACTATATTTAGTTTTTAATTATGGTTTTTACATTTTGTCCGTCTTAATTGAACACCCTATATATATTGTTTTCTATTGTTAAATTATTATTATCTTATTGTTATAGATAACTTTTGAACCATTCTAATTATGTGCTTTTAATACCATAAAAATCGAGTTTTTTTATAAGAATGTTATGGTCAACTGTATCAAAGGCTTTGCTAAGATCAATAAAAACTCCGAGGGTAAACTTACTTTCGTCAAATGCTTTAAATATATCGTGAACAGTATTAATCATGGCATGACCAGTTGAATACCCTGGCTGAAATCTAAATTGTTTATTATACAGAATATTATTTATAATTAGAAAAGTCAAAATTTGATTATGCATAATTCGTTCCAAGATTTTAGAGAAGCATGGAAGAATTGAAATTGATCTTTAATTTTTAGGATTAGAAATGTCTCCTGATTTGAAAATGGATATGACCCTCGCAATTTTAAGTTTATCCGGATAAACACCTAGCTTTAAAGAGAGACTAAAAATATGTAAAAGAGTGATTGTTAAGTCTTTTATAGATTTTTTAATTACATCAATACTAATATAATTGAATCCCACACTTTTGTTTAGTTTTAAAAGATATACAGTAGTTGCAAGAAAACAATTGGATAAGATTTATGGATACAGTTGAAGAGAGTTCGTGTATTTACCGGTATTCAATTTCTGTATTTACCGGTCATAAACGTATTTATGAAAACTGGAAGTCAGCACTCATGACCTGTTTAGATCAACCTCCTACAACTCTGGAGTATAAACTGATACAATTACGACAATACCCGTCTGGTTCAGCTTTAACAACAATAGATGGATTGGGACACTCTGATTATGCTTACGAAGTTGCAAAAGAAAATTTAGAAAGAAAATACACACGGACGAGTTAAAAAATTTCAAACCAATCAAAATCATTCATCCTAAAGGTCTGGAGAAATTCAGTGACTTATTAGACATCGTAGTAACCAACCTAAAAGAAGCTAAGCGAGAAGAAGAGCTTGGTAATGGAACATTTAATAGAAAACTTTTAAAAAAAGCTACCAGAAAAAAATTCTTGCTCAATATCAGCCTTGGTTGTTCAAAAATACAAAAGAAGAAAATGTTGAAACTATGCGACAGTTTATCATTAAAGAGTCGGAATTGGTTTAAGTTTATGGATAAAAGGATATAACTTACTGATTCAATATAAAGTCGGTTAAATAAAACAAGTTTATTGCGACGACACAGAAATCAAAGTAAATTATGTAAATTGATAATAATCTATCCACAAATTAATGTTTAAAGTCGGTAATAGTGAAAATTTAGACGGTAATGATCAAAAGAGATAATTGTGACGATACAAAAATCACAAACCAAAGCAAATTACGTAAATTGATTGTAATCTATTAATAAATATATATTTAATCTTTCTCAGAAAACTGTTAAAAACTGTTAAAAAAAAAAGTAAATTCAAATAAAGTAGTTCGATTTATCAACGTCTATGAACTGAAATGTATTTAACAAAATGTTAAAAAAAACTTTTTGTTTCTATTTATTATTTATTTGGTTTTTAAAACCACAAGGGTAATAAAGTTCAACTACCAACAATGTTTTTAAAGTAATTAACAAAAAAAAAGCATTTTGTTTTTTAAGCAACTTAGTTAAAAATTTTTAATTGCAAAATAACATTATACTACCGTGTATTCACCTTTATATATATATGTATATATATATATATATATATATATATATATATATATATATATATATATATATATATATATATATATATTTGATTATTTTGTGAAAGGTTTTGACAATAGATTTACAACAAGTGGCATGAACAGAGAAATCGTAAAGTGAGCGAATAGATTTAAAAACTTGAAGCTAGTCTTCCTTAAAAATTTCAAAATTAAAATACACGAATTGTCTAAAAATCATATTCTCTGAGATATTTTTTACAAAGTTTTGCATGTCTAAAAACTGATCAATTTTGAAAAAGTTTGTGAGAGCAGTTAGAGATAAAGAGGCGAATTTTAAAGATAAAGTATTTGTTTCAAGTAAGGGTTGGCATTTTGTGGATATAGAGAATTCGATGACTGGGGATAGAACAATGATAGTAATTTTCTTAAACTCATTAAAATTTTCTCAAAATGTGGTAATATGTTAGAGAAGCATGTCAATCAAAATTTCCGCAACGGTTTATTTCTTAGATCAGTTGAGGTAATTTTGATTGACATGCAGAATAGCTTCACACAGTTTTTGGCATCTAAAGTTAATGTAAAAATATGTTTAGTAGGGAAAAATGCAAAGTACTTTGCATTTATAATAACTTTCAATATAAACATTAGTCAAGTAAATTAATTTTGATTGCAATATGTTTCAGCAAGTGGAGATTTAGTTGAAAAGTTTGATAAATTCTAAGAACGTTGCCAATGCTGAATCTTTTATTATATTTTTAAAGCCTTTTTTAAATTACTTTAATTTCAGTCATTCAATGGTGCAATCACCATGTCTAATAAAAGTTTCGAGGCTGTTAAAAAGAGTCACCACATACTTGGTTTACACGTTACCCACATTTTAAGTTTTGTGTTGGTCGACGCTGTAAATTTTAATCAAATTTATTTTTCAAATCTTTTGAAATCAAGTACTCGTTTATTAGCAATTTGCTTCGTTTATTAGAAATTTGCTTCGTTTATTAGCAACTTCCCTAAGTTAACGTTGCTTAAAGAAGAGAAACGTCTGAGTGCGGAAAGTTTTGCTGCATCTGGTGTATTTATTTATTTGCCAATAAGAAATACCCACCTTGTATCACTTTTAGTGATACAAGATGGGTATCTCGAAAAGTAGAGATTGATTATTTATTACCAGGGATGTTGAGTCCCAAAAGGACTCCGGCTTTATAACGTTATTTTTATATGGTCTCTCGTGTCCAGAAGCTATAAACATGTTGGTTGATTAATGATCTGCTATAAGCAAAAAACTTTAATATTAAATGACTTAAAACTTAATATAATATTTAATGACTTAAAACTTATTGTTTTTAAGCTCCTGGAGTCCCGGAGTCCTTGCAGCCATAATACCTAAGAACTCCGAGTTCAAAAATTGATCGTTCTTCTGACCTATAAGTTTTGATTTTTCCCCCATTAATAGTTCATAAGCTTTTTTATATTTTTAAAGCTCCGGGAAACCAAAAATTAGAAAAAAGTAATCTTTTTTTGACATTCAAATCTGGAGCCCTTTTTGGGACTCCGTATACCTTTTTTTTACAATGTCTTCCAGCATTGGTAACAGCTTTAAAAAAAAGTGCTGCAAAGCAAAGCACAGCTAAGCACTAAGTAGAACTGCTACCGTAAAGTAAAGGTAGTATATTATCTTTTCCAAAATTTGACTTGTGATTCTAGTTTTTTGAAGTAAGATATGAAACCATGGTTACTGAAGCTGAATTAAGTTTAACATCCTATTCTTGATGTATTGTTGGGAACATTTTGCATAATTTAAAAAGTTTGTTATATAAAAATTTGTATATATATATATATATATATATATATAAATATATATATATATATATATATATATATATATATATATATATATATATATATATATATATATATATATATATATATATATTTACATACATACATATAAATATATATATTAGATATTTAAAATTTTCTTTAAAAGAATGTTTGATTTTTAAAGTTTATCTTGTTATATGTTAACAATTACAATTAAAAAAAATTTACTAAAAGAAAACAATTATACAATTATACAATTATCAATATTTACAATAACCCCAATAAATTATCACAAGATTCTTGTCATTTGTTTTGCGCTTAATTTCGGAAAATGAACACAAGTTTCTGTATGTTCGTAAATTAGAAGCACACAACGGTATTTGATCAAAAGCACGACACGAATCAGTACCAATGACTTCATCTAAAAATGACAATAAAAAAAAGTTTTACAAAAAAAAAGAAGTTTGATTATTAAGTTAAATATATTATTATAATATATTATTATAAATATATTTATACCGTTTATTTGTTTAGTATCTAATGGCACTTTTTTGACCGAGTTGCATGTAATTACACCAAAAAAAACAAAGCAAAGATAAAAGCTTTTCATTTTTTATATAAGTCTAATCTTATTGAAAAATAAGTTAAAAATCACGTAATCTCTCTTTGATTGATGCAAAAATAAAAAGTATAATTGAGAACTATTTATGCTACATAACATATGTTCCTAATTAACACGCCGTTCTTAAACGCCCCAAAATTCTGTTTGATATTCTCCAAGCCGAAATTATATTCTGAGTGCTATAACAAACATATTAGAGTACTTTTGATTGGCACAAAATGTGCGATCATTAAAAGTAGAAAAATACGCAGGATACTTTTTTAGATTTACTTTTTATTTAAATTTAAAAACTAATTTTTATTTTAATCTTAGAACTTAAAACCATTGAATTGTGAATACAAAGTTTATTTATTGTCTGAGATTTCTAAAACATAATAAAATCAAACTAACATTGACGGATCCAGGAATATTTGGTGTGTGTGGGGATGTTGAAATATTTTTGTACCACATTTGCGTTTTCTAAAAAAAAAAGGTCCTCAGTTTCTAAGATATTTTAGGACTTTCAGATTCTGGTGGTGGTGGGGATGAATAACACAAGTTCGCTTAGAAAAAAAACAACCTATTTTATTAAATTTTTACTTAAGTTTATTTAAACTTCTATAAATAATATTTATAGCTCCCAGTAGACTTCATAGATACTTAAACTTTTATGGAAACTTAGACTAAGTTTCCATAGAGATTATCAAACTCATCAAACAGATTATCAACGTTTCCACAGAGATTATTAAATATTTATAAATAAATTCAAAATAAACATGTCAAAATAAAGAACAATTTACTTTTATCGTTGAAAGAATGCGAGAACTGCTTTTGTTCGATTTGTAATTTTAACTGTTTTTGTACATCTGTCTGTTTAAAAAATTATTAATAGAATGATGTTACAAAGTTTAACTCTTTGAATTATAAATATTTTTTATGGTAAATTTTTTTTTCTTCTTGTTTAACTTAATTAACTAATCACAGATTGGCGGTAAAGATATACAAATATAAATATCATAAATATTAAGTCCAAAATATATGAAGTAAATAAAAATATAGTTTACAACTCCGAGACATGATTAAAATAAATATCAAATACAACAATATAATAATGTGAACGCAAAAAAACATCCGAGAAAAATATCTCTACATTCTTCCAATTAAAATAAAAAAAACAATAAATAAAGTTGAATCTGCTAATTTTTGGAAGTGTGATAAGATGTTTTGGAGGTGTGATAAGATTTAGAAGGTATTTACAAAATAACTATCAAAAGTTTGGGTTTTAATCAAACCTCATATCATGCAATGTCTCCTGTATCATATCTTTAAACAAAATATAAAATTTTAACACAATCTAAAATTAAACCATGATCTATATATATAACGGTATATAACGGACTATATAACTACTATATTACACGTCCGTGTATGTTACATTTACAGGCTGTTTTAAGACTCCAGTATACCCAAAAAATATATAAATAAAATTAATAAAAATGACAATGCAGTATTAAAAAGAATTTAATTTTAAACTTACATTAGATTTCTGTTTTAAAGAGGACAAATAATTTTTGTTGTTGTTGTTTTTTTTTAGTTTTTTTTTCGTTCTTCAATAAATTTCTTTAAATCAATAGAATGAAAGCCAAATAGTTAAAAATTTTTATTCTTTATTTTTACAAGAAAAAGATTTTTAACTCTTTTTTTTTAAGTTCTAAAGAATTTTGAAGTGTATTTAAAAACATAAAAATAAAATAATTTTTTTTTAAACTATTTCATTCTACCCTCGTATTTGGGGAAAATGAAATATGCAAATTGATGGGTAATTAAAAGAATACTTAATTAAAAGTGTAACTGATGATAACAATTAAAGAAACAACCATAATTAAAATTTTTTTTTTAAATTTATGTGATGATGTTGATCCTTTAAGAAGTTCTGGAGGTTTAGTTAAGTTGTCACTTTTTTGAGTGCTAAACTTTTTGGTGCAATAAAACTCGGTGTCTCTTATACATCGCTTTGAAATACATGTTCGACAAAGCCAAACCTTGCTTTTCGAATTTTCTTTTTAATAGCCGGAGTTATGTTGAAGATTGTTTGCAGACGAGTTGACTATGGAGTTGACTTTTGAGTTGATGCTATATGACGTTTGCTAATGCTAGATGTTGTTGGTTTAGATTAATAAGTCAATGACTGAGATGGTGTTGCTAGTGGTGGTGGTGGCACTGTCAGATTCTGGTGATTGTTATGAAAGTTTTCAAACGCATAAGCAATTTGTAATTTAGATCAATTTTCTTGATGTTGAGCGGAAACAAAACAGTATTATGAACTTTGTCTCAGCATAAAACTCTTGAAGTAATTTGCGCCAAATTCTTTTGACATGGCTATAAACACTGACATCTAGTGGATACCGAATTTGTGGCGAATAAGTTGGTAAGCAAATTAACAAGTTACTGTTTTCGATATAAATAAGTACAACCCGATAGGTAACATGACATGTTACCTATCGGGTTGTACTTATTTATATCGATTAACTTGTTAATTTGCTTACCAACATATTGGCTACAAATTTTCCATCCACTAGGTGTCAGTGTTTATTGCCACATCAAAAGAATTTGGCGCAAATTACTTCAAGAATTTTATGCTTTACGGTCCCGCCATTAAAAAAAGAACTTTGGTTATATATATATATATATATATATATATATATATATATATATATACATATATAAATGTATATATATATATATATATATATATATATATATATATATATATATATATATATATATATATATATATATATATATATATGTATATATATATATATATATATATATATATATATGTATATATATATATATATATATATATATATATATATATATATATACATATATATATATATATATATATATATATATATATATATATATATATATATATATATATATATATATATATATATATATATATATATCTGTGTGTGTGTGTGTGTGTGTGTGTGTGTGTGTGTGTGTGTGTGTGTGTGTGTGTGTGTGTGTGTAAATGCAGGCCTGTAGGAACAAAAATTATCTTAGGGGAGGGGGGCAGTGTTGGATTAAGGGACCCCGAAATAGTTTTAAGGACCTTTTTTATCTTTTTTCAATCATTTGTTCAGTCAATTTTTTTACAATTATTTACTTGAAAAATTATTGGGGTGGAGGGCAAGTGCCCCGCTGCCCCCCGGTTGCTACGGGCCTGATATATATACACACACAAATTGTTTTTACTATGTTTCACAAAAACACTAATAAGTTTGACATTTTTGTTGGTGTTATATATGCTAAAATGTATTTTTTAATTATTTTTATTACTTTCGAAACTTACTAATTGATATGAATAGCAAACTACAAGACCGAATATATAGATTTTCAATCAAAAATCTGAGTATAGATACATGGTTTTTTTAATGTGTAATTAATAATGATTACTTTGTAATCATTACTAATAACACATTAAAAAAACCATGCCTATGACACAATCTGTACATAAAATAATAATTCATGGTGTTTTTTTGAATGTTATGCTATTGTTAATAGTTTTGACTATTTTTGTTATTTTTTTTTTGGTAAAAGAATCTCAATAATAGTTTATAATAATAATATAATAATAATAATAATAATAATAATAATAATAATAATAATAATATCAATAATAACAATAATAACAATAATAATAATATAGAAATATAGTTTATAATAACAACAAATGTTTTTTGTTTTTAAAAAAAATTTAAGAAATAATTTAATAAACTTTAACTAGTAATTAACTAATCTAGAAAGGTCTCATCATGATCATCATATCATGAACTAAAATGTTCTACTGATAAGCTCTTCTGTGTTGAATTTTTGAAAAACGGCTATTCACAGCCACAAGTTATTAAAAACATCTATTAGAACGTTGAGAAACTTGTAAGAAACTAAAGAACGAAGAATCAGGTGATAGCAGCTTTGTTTATAATTTTAATAAGTTTATATTCAATGATATTATTTATTATTAAATCGTGCTAATGATATAGTTTGTAAAATTTTATAAAATATCGGCGTCTACTGTTTTTTGAATAAAAATATCTGGACTTAAGTAATTTTATGGATAAGTCTGAAATTAGTCCGGAAAAAAATAAACTCTTTTTTTTATAAAAACCGGATATTGTTCTTTTAAATATAGAAATTTAGCAGGTGCAGAAGTGCCACTTTTTCACTTTTTTATAGTTCCCTAGTAAGATTATAAAAACCATTTTCCAGTTTTCTATTTACTGAAAAACAAAGTACAAACAATGGAAATTTTCAAAAGATATCTTATAATACGTTATAAAACTTATACTTTGGGTCTTATCTTTGTGCCAACGATAAAACACTTGTCTTAGATTTGTCCTAAAGCTTTCTCCGATAATTTGATACAACTTGTAATAGATATTGATTCTGTTGCTAATCATTGGTGATTAATTTGTTGTGATCTTCAATCAACTTCAATCCTCTTTCAGTAATATCATTAACAACTTTTATGTTTCACTTCGATGTATGTTTTTAAATAACTCTCATCCAGAAGGCCAATCTTCTACTAGTTTTATTAAGAATGCTGAAGACAATCCAAATATACTAAAAGAAGAATTTGTGTTATTTGTTACAAAATCTTCAAGCTGCTTATAGTCAACCTTCGGAAACTGATCCTCTTTGGAGGATCTGTTTCCGAAGGTTTATAATAGCATCCTTTTATTTTTCTTTTGGTGTCAAAGATTACTTTACCATCAAAGAAATCCAACGCAATCAACTCTTCAGAGAGATACCACAAATGATTTTTAAATTTTCCTGGTGCAACATTTGCTAATTCTTCATTTGTACTTTTGTAGCTGTTGAGAATCTTGAAAAGACTGAGATCATTTCGTGAAGCACTTACTGCGCAAAGAGCTTAATGTATACTCTTCCATAGCTGTTATTTTAAACTGATCTTGATTTTCAAGGAATAAATGTCTTTCGCCATCCAACGCTCGGTGAAAAACCCCAGATTTTCTGAATTTAATTCCAGTCTTTGGAGTACTACCAAGCTATATAAGTGAAAATTCCAATAATTATTTGTAATTGTCGCAAGGTTGATCTTTTTTGATTTTTTTACTGTAAATTGTATGATTTCTTTATTTATTTTTGTGGATAATTGTCTTATTTATCGAATGAAGCTGATCAATATTACTCTAGTTTTTTTTAAATCTTTTAAATAAGTAAATGTTAGGGCCTGATGAAGCTGACAATGCTGTGGATACCACTGCTTTCAACACGATTTTAAGGATAAAGTGTCAACTAAAACACCATAAAAAATCTTTTTCCATATTTTGTTCAAGCAAGACACAAGTTCCGTTTTTACGACCGGTGTTTGATGAAATTGTCTCGAAGCAAATACTTTTTACATAATCTGTTAGATTCCATTAATTCAGTCATTTAACTTATCTAATTTTGGCACTCCAAGCAATTGATCATCTCCACTGCCAGATACTAGGACTGGCAACCGATCTACAACCTCATTCCCAACAATATCTTAAAGTAGTCTGCCATCCGAATGAACAGACAATGTTTTGTGAGTGTTAAAAGTCTCTTTCAAACTTTCACCGAAATTTTTTCTTGATTTTTGTTTTGCCCTTCGTAAGCGTCCATGTTTTCCTTAAAATTTTTCGAGATAAGAATCAAGAATATGGACACATTCAGAGACATTCTGCATACTATTTAGGCGTAGTTCTTTATGAGAGTCTGCACCAACTCCACATAGCTATCAGCTTTGTGATTACGGAAGCAGTTTCGTTGCAGTTGTTCAGGAAGCTGTGAAAAACTGCAACAAAACTACTCCAAGCCGCTCTTTCCGTCCTATTCAACAGCTTTGCGAAACCCTTACATTCTATGATCTTCTTGGTCTGTGATCCGACTAATATACCAGCCCTGACCTTAGTCTTGGACAGCTTTGGAAAAAGATTTAAGAGGTATTGAAATGCTACTGACTCTTTGTTAAGAGCAGTGACAAATTACTTTATGCTGCCTAACTTGATGTGCAGTGTTGACATAAACATTGTATGAGGTTCTATCAGCGGCTTCCACTTCACATTGCTCATCCCAACAAAAAACTTAAAAAGTTAAATTATAAAATATTTTACAAATATGGAAAATTCGTTTAAAAATATAGAAAAGTTAATCATCAAGAAATTGGAGGAACAAAAAATATGTATACTGCAAGAAACAGAAAAGTTGTTAATGGAACAAGAAAAGAGCTTTGCGTCGATAATGAGTGCAAACTTAAAAATATTAACCGAAAGAATTGAAAAAATCGAAATTTATGTAAATAACAATAAATCCAATCTGATGAATATTCAAAAAGACTTAAGCGATGTTAAAACTACATTAAACTTTCAAGAAACAAACCTAATAGAAACGATAAAACAAATTAAGAAATGCTATGATAACGAGTTGAACATTTTGAGCAAAAAAACAATCGACTTAGAAAATAGATCTAGACGAAATAACCTCCGAATAGATGGAGTAGAAAAAAACCCGAATGAAATCTGGACTGATTGTGAAGATACAGTAAAAGATATTTTTAAAAACCAACTTAAAATAAACAGCCAAGTAGTTGTAGAAATAGCACATAGAGTAGGAAAAACAATGATAGCAAAATACCCAGAACAATAGTTCTTAAACTCTTAAACTATCAGGACAAGAACAGAATTCTAAACGCCGTTAAAAACTTGAAAGGTACTGGTGTGTTTATCAACGAAGATTTTGCGAAGGAAATGATCGAGAGTCGCAAAAAATTATGGGAAGAGGTCAAACGGTTGCGCGGTGAAGGTAAGTATGCTATTATTAAATATGATAGAATTTTATGCAGATAATTTAGAAACCCTATCCCTTACACCAGGGACGTGGTGGCACCTGAAAAGTAAGTACAAATTTCCAGAAGAGGGGCCCGGTGAAGTACTTTTAACGAGAGACAAATAAGCGATCAAGGAAAATTATATTTATACTAAAAAAAGTTTTTTATAAATACAAAGTATTACGTAACTCATTTGTATCAGCATAGTTTTTTATTATGTCTGAATGCGTTAAATTTTACATTTTCTTATACTGTTTATCTTGTATAGAACTGCAACGGAGGAGAATACAGCATCTAACATAGTCTTCTGCTTTTAATTGTAATGGTGAGGAAAGAAGGCAAAGTTTTGTATCCTTCTCAGCAGCCTTTCTGTAGATCTCCACAAAATCAACCATTTCAGTAGAGAGTTCATTTAAACAGATACCAATTTTGATTTTTTCAAGCACTGATTGAATTTTTTCTGCTGAATTAGAGTTTTGAAAATTATGAAACTTATGACTGATATCTTCAAATTATGACTGATATCTTCACTCATATTGAAAATAATGACTGATCATAGTAAAAATTATGACTGATATCTTCACTCATATTCTTCAATAAAAAGGTGTCAAGAACAGCAACTGCTGAATCCACTGCAGTATAAAACACTTCTGCTAGCCACTGATCTTTAGCCTGAGTAAGCCGCTCATCTTCTGTTTCACCAAAGTCCAGTCGTTTCTTTCTGAGAGTTCTTTTCTCAACAAATGTTTGCTGTTCAAGCTGAGCTTCAGTTGCAACTTTAACAGCAGATAAAATATCATTTTGGTCAGCACTGTCCCTTAGAACTTGAAGGTTTTCCAGTGATACATCGACAGACATTATATATCCTTGAAAATTTTTATTTAGGGACCCAAGATAGTAAAAATTTCTTTGAAGAGACACTTAAATAAAAGAAAGTAAAAATTTCTTTGTATGGTACTCAAACGAACATTGTGGGTAGCAGCCAGTTCAAGAGACTGATTCACATCCTCAAGAAGATATTTGCACTTCTCAAATATATTATTTCGTTTTCTTGAGTTTCCGTAATGAAAAGTCTTTAATTTCTGCACATCACCAGGCTTGTTTTCTGTTACAAAAAGATTAACAGAAACAGCAGAAGATTTTGCACAAGCTTTCATAACTAGATTTATTCAATGAGATCCACAATAAATATACTATTGCCATAGAAGAATACTGCTTCAAATGTGTTACAACTCCTTTGTTTATTACTTGCATATTGCTCGCACCATCATAAGGCAAACCCACACACTTTTGAATATCTACGTTATTTAATTTGAGTTCAGATTTTTTTTACTTATTCCTTCACCAGTAGTTGTTTCAGTTTTAACCATTGAAATCAGACATAATACAATAGAAGTTTACTCACAGAGTGTAATATCAGTGGTGCCATCAACTGAGAGTGAAAAAAATACTGAATTATTTACCTCTTCTGAAATATCCTTCTTGACCATCTGAGTCATAGTATGAATTAGCTTGTTTTGTGTATAATAAGAAAGAAACGTAATTCTAGCACCACTTCCAGCAGATTGTTTTTGAGTGCTGCGAATGTTTGAAAGTTTTTCATTCAGCACCTCATCATAATGACTGAGTAAATTTAACAAATTTAGAAATTTACCCGCACCACAATGAAAGACTTCACTTTTTTCAGAGTCATTGTAAAAGTTGGCTTCCTC
Organism: Hydra vulgaris; assembly: GCF_038396675.1. NCBI lineage: Eukaryota > Metazoa > Cnidaria > Hydrozoa > Anthoathecata > Hydridae > Hydra > Hydra vulgaris. The sequence continues at coordinate 24,657,832 of NC_088922.1, read as the reverse complement.
ATTTCCACGTAAAGAAATACTCTCTCTAATCAAATGCCGAATAGCATCAATAACTTGTATTAGGTACTGATGTAGTTTCTCCACTTCTTTACGTTTTTTATTCAAATGTCTCATGGTTTCAATATTTAATATTTTATCAATTGTGGAGTCTGATAATGCATGAACCATAGCTTCAGCAGCATTACTATGGTTTTTCTGGGTGCAATGCTTTGTTTTGATGTTACTTAAGTTTGACCAATTATCAAACCCATCACGTAAAGAACTTGTGTCCTCTCTTGACCCAAAGCATAAACAAACAGTGCAAAAAATTTTGTCTAGTGATAGAGCCATGACCTTTTCTGCACAACTTGAATGTCTTTAACTTTAACTGATTCAGTGTAATACTTAGATAACCTCGAATGATTTGTGGGTTGATTAGGCCCTAAAAAAATAAATTGCTTTTTTATCAATCATCCTTTCATTTTTCAGCTCTAGAAATTTAGCTGGATCATTTTCATTGACATTTACAACGTTGTCTGATTGTTTGTGAATAATCTTTTCTGCTAGAGTTAGGTCTGCCGCTGCAGTTACAGGCACTTCATAATTACCCATTTCTACAGTCACTCTCTTAATTTCAGTAACGTTTCGGTTTCTGAATGTTTCCGAATATTGTAGTTTTGCTCCTTTATCTGCTGCAATTATTACATCTTGATTACTTTTTTGTTTCTTGTACAGATGATTGGTCACTAACTTCTGTTATTGGCTCTGTTTCAATAATAGGCTTACTTGTGATAATCACAATGGATGTTGATGTTAATTCTACATTCTCTGTTACTGTAAAAGATGTCCCAGCTTTTCTCTGTATTTGTGGCACTTGCACTGACACGAGACCTGCCGTTAACTTTGATTGTTTTGGATCATTACGAGCTGTTTTTAATTCATATTGTTGTTTTTGAGCTTTTTTTTCTGCACCAGATTTGTATTTCCATGTTGCCTCTTCCTTTTTTTTTCCTTTATTTCACCTGTAACATAAATAAATATAAAGTTAAAAATACGTCCTATGATGAAACCAGGGCATTGATTTCTTTCGTTTGAGATATAACTACTATCGGTCCATGGAATTTATAAATAGTAGTACTATTTATAAAATCCATGGAGCGATAGGGAGAGGACTGGAACATATTGAGTAGTAGTGAATGAAAGTAATAACAAAAATTTATTAAACACACAATTTTGTCTATCAAACATATATTAAGCATATTTATTATGATGAACATGATATTAAGCATATTATCAATGCATGAATTTATTTGCAAAGCAAATAAATTCATGCATTTTATATATTTATTGTTTTGAACTTTTCAATAACAATTTTCTCTTTTTTCTGTTGATGGGATGGTTAATTTCATTAGATAAAGAGGTGCATCGTTTAAGCGTTCGTCACTACAATGCTTGTTTTCGGTATTCTTTTCGTTTAGCAATACGTCTGCCTCTATCTTCTTCTGTTTCAGCAGCCCTTGCCTTAACAAATCGTTCTCTTAATTTTTTTAGCCGAGATGCTCGTTGTTCGGCTGATTTATTTGCTCTTGCTCGAATTTTCCGTTCCCATTTTCAAGCAAGACAAGCTAATTGATCAACTTTAGTTTCTAGCTTTCTTTATTATATTTCTTCTTTATATTTCTTTAGCTTTATACTTTTTTATACTTCTTTAACTTTCTTCTTTATATTTCTATGTTGATAAGATATTTTTTTTTACTTATTTACTTAAAAACTTTAATTATTATTTTTAATTGCTATTTATAAGTAAATTATTAAAGCATTACTTTTTTACAGTATAAAATCAGGTCAACAACGTTTTTCGTTGTTATTATTCAACAGCGGTTTTATTTATTTACACTAGACAAAGTTTTTTGTTTTTTGTTTGTTTTTATTTATTTTCTGAACGGTTTCTTTTATTTACGCTAAAATAAAGTTTAGCGTATTTCTTTTATCATTACCGCTAACCTAGTGTTTGCTTTGTGAGAACACCAAACAAACAAACAAACAAACCGACGTGAAAGCAAGTTAAATAAAATGTTGTAAAAAATGCCCTCATAGAAACTTATAGAACTTAAATAAATTTTTTCTCTTTGAGGATTGGGGACCCAGTTTCTTTTTGGGGGCCCAGTTTCCTGAGCTAGAATCAGGGCCCAGTACAAATCCTCGTACCCTCATACTGGGCCACCACGTCCCTGCCTTACACTACATTTTAAAAAGAAACTTTTCTAAAATGAATGATCTGATAAATTTAAAAAAAAAAAAAAAAATGGCTGGAATAAGTGATTTTGAATTTATAAGACTTACCTTTACTGAATTGAATTCTGATGAAAATAGACCAATTTCAAGTGACGTATAAGCAAAATGTAAACAATAAGCGCGCAGATACTGGCAGGCAAAACAAAATTAAAATAGCGGTTTTACTATAGTCAACATTTACTTTTACTTGATAAACATAACTATTTAAAATATTAAAATCAATTATCAATAAGTAAAAAATGAATATTTCAAACCCAATCGAATTAAATCCAGCAAATTTTAATGAAAGTGTTTGGAAGAAAGACATTACAAAGTTGCCTGACATTACTTGGAGAGACGTTTTAATTTTTCTCATAGACACTCCTAGTGAGTTTACAAAAGAAAATACCAAAGCATATAAATCATTGGAGGCATATAAAACATTTTTTTGTGTGGCCATGTGCAGGATTGTTGGTATGCTCCCAGCATCAACGAAGATTATTATTTTTTTTTAAAAAATAAGGTTATATTTTATTTTTTTATTTATTACTTTGTTTGAGACAACAAGTACAAGGTCCATAGTTGAAATAAACATAATCAGTTATTAATTCTGTCTGCATACACATGTCTGCAATAAATTTACTGCATACACAACTGCATTTTTATATACATATACATATATGTATATGCGGGTATATATATTATATGTTGGTTTTAAACTAAATTGCTTGCTCTTAATTTTAATATATTAGTAGCAAACGATTTTTGTTCACTACCACTGTCAAATAACTTAGTTACGCTATATAGAGTAGGAGAAATTAAATAAACATTTCATTACATCCAACTTTTTTATAATTCAAAAAATAAATCTTAAATTTTGAGAACTACATTTTAGAGTATAGCAAAGTTGACAAAAAATTTGATTATATAGAAATAACTTTTCATATTTTACTGCAAATAGGTGTTATCTTTATTTAGGTTCTTCCAAGCCAGCGAGTCAGCATAAAAAGATGTATGGGTTTGTCTTCACAAAGATGGGTGGGTTAAAAAAAGCAGCTGCACTTGTCCAGTGGGACTAGGTTCAATCCTAAATCTGTTATATTTACCAGCTTAGATAGTAATAGCCATCATAAATCAAGTAATAATGAGTCAGGTTCTGAAGATGAAATGAATTGTTTACCAGAACCTATAACTAGCTTGTTTGATTCTACTTGCAAAGATCTCTAAACAACTTTATGAAGACTTTAGTCAAACTTATTTTGAAAAGCAATACGATCAACTTGCCAAAGTAACATATCAACAAAATCTATCATCAGCTTGGCAGGTTCATCAGGCAGGAAGAATTACAGCTTCAATATGTTTTAATGTATTTCACACAAATAAATTTATTCTCAGTGAATCTCTTATCCAAGAAATCATGCAATATAAAAAAGATTTTTATAGCAAATTTACACAATACAGTAAGAAAATGGAAAATTGTGCCAAAAATACATTTTATGAGGTCCAGTTAAAGAAGCACAGCAATTTTTCGTTTATTAACTCTGGTTTTTATGTTATGGCTGATATGCCTTTTTTGGGAGCTTCTCCTGATGGAATATTTACCTGTTCTTGTCATGGAAAGGGTGTTTTAGAGATTAAATGCCCATATAATTATAAAAATGGTTTTATTAACTGGCAAAGTGATGAAAAATTTCCCCTTAATAGTAATGGTCTAAAATCAAATCACCCTTTCTTTTTCCAGATGCAATTACAAATGTACGTTTGCAAAGTTACCTTTGGTGAGTTTTTTATGTGGTCTCCAGTTGAGCAAAACAATTATTTACAGTGTACTGTACAACGTGATAATGATTTTCTTAAAGTAGTTGTCGATGTTTTGGCTAAATATTTCTTCAATGTTATTTTACCAGAAATTGTTCGCAGAAAAAGAGACGAAGACTTTCAACATAGAAAACAGTGTTGTTTTTGCATGAAACCTGAATTTGGTCTCATGATTTCATGCAGTAATGCAATTTGTTCCAAAAAATGGTTATGTTACAAGGAAACCAAGAGGTTCCTGGTTCTGTCCTCAATGCAGGAGTTAATTACTATATTTCTTTATTTAAAGTACCATTTAGCGATAACTAATATTTATGTTATGGGTATGTATTCATATTATATTTTTATTAGATATAGTAATATAACACAATAGAAGAATGTCATATTTAAATAAAATAAGCTATTTATTACAAACAGTATGCACCTTTTGATTCTTAATTACCCATTGCAAAATGCCTAAGGCTTGTAATATATTTGCAAGGTAAACAGCTCTACAACATTATTTGCTGTATGAATCATTAGTTGGGCTCTGTGATGTTAACACAACCCAAAGGTTCCTAAGGCTTTTTTATAGATAAAATAAAACTACCCTTAGTTATATATAAATATAGTTTATGTAAATATTCTTAAGCAAAATTTAAGGAGATTCATCAATAAATTGATAAGACAGAAAGGTGTGGTTCATTAGGTTGTTTTTTTTATCTAACTTAGATTTCATACATTTCTGCAATACATTGTATCACTTTATAATGCCTTTGTTTAAATTTAAAAGTTTAAAGTTAAAATTTAAAAATTTTAAGTTAAAACTTCTTCTATTTGCACATCCTACTACACAGCAACTATCAGGCATTTTTTAAAATAACTTACAAACGTATCTAGAGCTGTAATTTTAGGTGAAAAATAATAAAATGCATGTTTCCTAATTATTGCAGAATGTTTATATTTTTTGCCTGCCAGTTTAGTGCGCATGTCCACGGGATTGAATATTTTGTACAGCGTGATAATCTATATAAACCCTAATATAAAAAATTGCTCGGATTGCTTATATTACTATCCATGCGAATTAGAAGGGTTTCTTTTTTAAAATGTTTATGACAAAAATTTAAATAAATTAGAATTCTACAGGTAAATATTTGAAGTCTTAATTACAATTTTGAAAAACTTCTTAACTTGTTAGATGAAACAATAGCTTAATAAAATGTTTTGTGATTGATTGTTTATAATTGTTTATAAAACTTTGAACAAAGTATTTTAGGAAAAGGTATTAAAGAAAAAAAAAAGAGTTTCATTATTGGGGACCTAAATATGAATTGTCTTCTGTATAATGAAGATAACAAAATTAAAAACTTTTATGACTCCTTTTTTGAAACAGGTGCAATTCCTTTAATAAATAGGCCGGACCAGAGTTACAAAAAACTCGGCATCTATGACTGATAATATCATTACAACAGATATATTCAACAATGATATTCAAACGGGTGTCCTAAAATCTGATATTACTGACCATTTTCCAATATTTTTTACACTTAATTCAAAATATGAAAATAAAAATAAATCAATCAAAATTAAAACACGCACTTTTAACCATACTAATATAAACCAGTTTAAAAACCAATTATCGTTACTGCACTGGAAGCATATTAACTTCAATGACAATGCAGACAAAATTTACAATAATTTTTTTGAAACCTTTTACTCCGTATATGATGCAAACTTCCCTATTATTGAAAGAACAATAACTCCAAAAAATATAAACGATCCTTGGGTAACAAAAGGATTTAAAAAAAAAGTTTAACCCAGCTCTACCACTCATTTATACATAGTTATTTAAATTATGCAAATATTGTATGGGGAAGCACAGAAAAAAGTAAGTTACAATGTCTTTACCGCCGTCAGAAGCATGCGATCCGTTTAATTAATTTTGCGGATCGATACACTCATTCCAAACCTTTTTTTATTGAAATGAAAATTCTCAATATATACACTGCGACCATTTTCTATAGGCGCATGTGGATTATGTCTTAAAAGCGTACTTAACTTCTTTTTTATAGTGTATTTCAATAAATTATAAATAATTATCAAAAAATAATATCAAATTTGAAAAGAGGTTAATCATAAATGAATTAAATTCAAAAGATAGCTGACTATTTTCTATAGAAGCAGTTCACATTTTTTTAACAAAACTATCAAAAAAAATGTTTTCATCAAGTAAGGTAAATAAAATTTTCATCAAGTAAGATAAATAAAGTTTTCATCAAGTAAGGTAAATAAAGTTTTCATCAAGTAAGGTAAATAAAATTTTTGAAAATTATTTAGGTCTAAAAGGCATTAAAATAGAAAGGGCACACAGAACTGGCCAAAAAAACTCAGTTAAACCAAGAACAATAATAATAAAACTTCTGGACTTTAAGGATAAAATCGAAATTCTTAAAAAGACCACTAATGTTTAAGGTAAAAATATCTATATAAATGAAGATTTTTGCGCTGAGACAGTGACACAAATTAGGAAGAATCTACGAGAACAGATGAAAATCGAACGAGCGGCAGGAAAGTTTGCAACCATCTCGTATGATAAGCTGATCATACGCGATTGGGCTTCAAAGAAAAGTAATAATTTAATATCCTAGTATTTTAATTTTTTAATATCTTATTTTTGTGATTACGAAATTATTTTATTTTTTTTTTTTTTCAAAATGGATGACAACTTTTTATTTAATTGTAATAAGGAAAATAGCAGCTTTGATGACTATTTCAATAAAAAAAACATTGTAAGTGAATACTCTTCAGTCCGTGAATCTGCTCAATTTTTTAGTAAAAAAATAAATAATTTTTCAATTTTAAATCTAAACATTCGAAGTATTAATAAAAACTTTGATAATCTAAAACTACTATTGCATGATCTAAACCACGATTTTAAAATAATTAGTCTCACGGAAACGTGGTTAAAAAGCAATGAAAAAAGTTGTAATTATGAATTAAATAACTACGTATCAATTCACCAACCTCGTAAAACCCACGTTGCACAGTGCCTCACAGCTACGGAAAAACGGCAAAAACCCTCAAAACAGTGTTTCTGAATGGATTTCAACCTTTTTTGGCTCTAAATATATTAAAATTTAATCAGTAACCCAACCCGAAAGTCAGAAAATAATTTTGCACACTTTTTTCAAAATATTTTTGCAAATTTGCAAATTCTGAATTTTTTTCCCACTTTCTCAACATGCTATTCTGTCGTTTTTTATTGTACTTATAGAGACAAATTCATAAATATATATATAGTTTATTTACATAAAAAGTGACAAATTTTCATTGTTTTTAAACACTCTACATATAATCCTTAATTAACAGCTGATTTTGTCAGTAAACAGTGAAAACAATAAAGATTACATTATTCAGAAACAAATATCTACAATTTCTGTATGTTGTAACATATAACATATATAACATGTAACAATATAATTTAGATTTAAACAAAAAAACTAAACTTAGTGTTTCAGCAAGTTAAGAACTAGTTCAGACAAGGGGTTTCCATTGGAAGATTTATGTTTTATGAAGTTGATCGACGAAATTTCTGGATCAGTTCTGATCAGCAAATATTGAAATTGATTTTTCATTACATTGAGTCTGGAAATTTTGCATGAATGGTTTAACCTAGCATGTCTTATCACTTTATTTTGGGCCTCCTGAGCCTCCTCAGAATAATAACCAATGGGTAGTTCTAGATTTTCAGCAATTGCAGGTCCATGAACTAGAAGTTTGTGAAGAGTTGGAGGCATTCTGTACCAATCATAGTTATTAACTATAAAGGCTAGAGTCTCATTGCAGTATTGGCTAAATCTATCAATATCTAGGTCATACCCTGAAAATCATCTCACCCGGAGAATCAACTCAACCTGAACTCCTGTTATGTCAGCAAAAGCCTCACCATGCATGAATGCTCTTCGGGCAGTATTACCATCATTTGTATTACCAAATCCAGTTTTTAGAACATCTACCAGTAAACTAAGTTCTGCTCTAAACCTATCTTGAATAGTTTTTTTCTAGCTTGAACAAGTACCTTATCTTCGGCTAACCTGACATCTGTCCTTGGAATAGTCATCTCCAGTCTGTAGCCTAAATGAAGTATGTATTCAAAACATTTAATCCAACAATGCAATGATGATAAACTAAGGGACATAGCATCATCATTCACAGGTTTAATTTTAACTAGATCTAGTTTGTTCATTTCTGATGGTTTCGCACCACAAATATTGCAGCTTGCAGATGATTTTGTGTTGGTTAAGGCATTAACCACTTTGCCATCAAACATGTTTAGTTCAACATGAGATTTTATATTGATACTGACTTTTCTTCCATCCGCAAGTGTAATAATCTCAACATAATCTTCCAAATCAGCCATCTGATCACGAATGTGTTTTTCTTCTGACTTGCTAAGTTCTGTGGTTTCTTTTTTGTATTGAAGACGAAGAGGTCTGCAAAAATGAGAACTATTTGGTTTCTTATTCTCCCAAATTGTTTTACTTTCTACACTTAACTTAAGAGGTAAAATTGCAGTTTGGAAAAGGGATTCTTCATTTTTTTTAGCCTCCTCAATGTCTGTGTTATCATACCTTTTATACCGTTTATACAAAATTTGGCTTGATGCACCATCAAACCCTGCTTTTAGAATAAAACTACCATTGAGCACATTTTGATCTGTATCCAGAGTTTTTAAATTTTCTTCACTTAATACAATAACTTTTTTAAGAGTATGATTCACCATGGACTGTAATTTACTTTCAGCAGAAGTTTCAGTTACAACAAGGTCCTCTGGATAACAATTACTTTTTCCCTTGAATAGAGCATGTAATGTTGGATAAATATTGGCATTGTGTTTGATTGAGGAGTTTCTTATCATTTGATTTTGATCATCACTGAGATCACAATTAACTTTTAATGAAAGTGCTTCTTTCTCACTCATCATTATCGGTTCCTTGCTGTCCATACTTTTTCTGATTTCAGATGCTTTCTGAATAGACTCTTTAACCACATAAGCAAAGTCTTGTAAGTCACCTGATGATTTTGCACTTTTAACAGCAGCCAGAGCTAAAACCTCTGGATCATGCGCAGATAATCCAACAACTCTTGTTCGCTTACTTTTCTCTCCTAGATCTTTCCAATCTTTCTTTGGTCGCCCTCCACTGAACTCTTTTCTGCTTACATTGTCAGCTTTCATAACAATTTGAATTTCGGTTTGCAACCATTTCTTTTCTTTCATTAACAGCCTGTCATATGTTTTGTTTACTGCAATCCGCTTAGCTTTCAATTTTATCACCAAAATTCGGATTTTTTCTGTTAATTTTTCACTATGCACTTTTTCACCATCCAAACCTTCTGATATTAAAATTTTCTCATAAAGGAGGCTCACAATATCCTTGTTAGTTATACAAATTTCTCTTACTTTGGGAATCAAGTCTATTATTTTCATTTTGAGATGTAATCACAAAGGCACATATTACTAACTAATTTTTTGGATTTTTAAAAAACTTTTTGCGGATTTCTTATTAACTGCAAAAAACTTTAAAATTCAATTTCTCAAAAACGTGCTACTTTGGGGCGGGTTTTTTTTTTCCGGGCATTCCTGTATATATTCAAGATACTTCCCCATCAAAATTCAGGGTGGACAAGTGTGGACATTTTTAGAAAAAGTAAATATTGTGAATATTATTTTCTGAAAATTTTTAATTTTTTCACAAATTGTGAAATTCGAACATTAATTTTTGGTGTCGATGAAAGTCCAATGTCAGTTACTTACCGGATGATATAATATATATATGATGTTCACCGAAAAAATGAAAGAAAATTTTTTAAAAATGACCATTTTGTGACAATTTTAAGATCTACTTGAAAACTCTAAAATTTCTAGTGAATTTTTGCCCACAAACAACCTGCATATAACAAGCTCACAAAAAGAGTAAAAGTTTACAAAATCATAAAAAATGGGTTTACCTTGTTCAGTATGCTTATAACAATCAAGATAAAGTTAAAAAACATCAAAATAAATTTAAAAAATTAATAGGGTTTTTGCCGTTTTTTCGTATCTGTGAGGCACTGTGCGTTGGTGGCGGTGTAAGTATCTTTATTCACAAATCTATTAACTTTATATCGCGTAATGACGTCACTGTTAATGATACAGGTTGTGAGTCGTTGTGCATCGAAATAACAAATAAAGCAACCAAAAATATTATCATTAATTCTATTTATAGAAAGCCAGGTGGGAATTTTAAAATATTTAAATCTTATTTAAAAATTTTTTTAAGCAACACCAACATAACAAAGAAACACGTTTACTTAACTGGTGACTACAATATAAACTTGTTAAATCATTCTTCAAATGTAAATGTTCAATATTTTTTAAATATCTTAATTCAACATGATATAATTCCAACAATAAGCAAATCAACCAGAATAACTAACACTTCATCGACATTACTTGATAATATATTTACTAAAAATATTCATAATTGCCTCCTAGAATCTGGTATAATCAAAACTGACATAACAGATCATTTCCCAATATTCTTAATTACAAATAATATAACTGATAATCATTCTGCTTTAAAATCTACAATCCAAATGCGACAGATCAATGAAAACTCCTTGTTGCACTTTCGAAATCTCTTATCAGAAAAAATTGATTGGGACCTTATATTACAATCACAAGAGGCAAATAAGGCGTATGATCTTTTTTTGGCGCAGTTTTGTAAATATTACGATTTGGCATTTCCACTAAAAAAAATAGTTATAAATTCAAAATCACTTTTAAGCCCTTGGATGACCAAAGGTTTACTTAAATCATCTAAGAGAAAACAAAAACTTTATGAAAGATATCTAAAACATAAATCATTCACAAATGAAATAAATTACAAAAATTATAAAAGTTTATTTGAAAAAACAAAGAAACACTCTAAAAGAATTTATTATGTTAAGATGCTAAAAAAAACACAAGGAAACACTCAAAAAACTTGGAATGTGATTAACCAGATAATTGGTAAAAAAAGATGTTCTAACAATAATTTGCCACAAAAACTCATAATTGATGAGGAAATGATCAGTAATAAAGAAACCATCGTTGAAAAGCTCAACGACTATTTCCTTGAAGTTGGCCCAAATTTAGCAAGTAAAATCCCAAAAAACACCACAAATTTCAAATCCTATATAAAACCAACCAATATATCTATGAAAGAAGTTAGTTTAAATATAACTGAGGTGCGTAATGCGTACAATAGTCTGAAAAATAATAAATCCGCTGGATTGATCAAATTAGCGTGAACGTAGTTAAAGCAATCTTCGATATCATAGAACCATCTTTGTTTCATATTTTTAACCTTTCAATACAATCCGGTATTGTACCGGAGAAATTAAAAATTGCTAAAATATCACTTATTTTTAAAACTGGCGATAACGCAATTATGTCAAATTATAGACCTATTTCTGTCTTACCATGCTTTTCAAAATTGTTAGAACGTATTATGTATGATAGGCTTAATAAATATTTAACCAAAAACAAAATACGGTATAATAAACAATTTGGATTCAAAAAAAAACATTCAACGGATCATGCAGTAATCGATTTAATAAATTATATATCCGATGGGTTCAATAATGATTGTTATACACTAGGAGTTTTTATTGATCAAAATTTTTATTGGTCAAAAGCATTTGACACAGTTGACCATGACATACTTATAGAAAAACTAGAACTCTATGGAGTAATAAACAATAACCTACTCTGGTTTAAAAATTACCTGTCTCAAACAGGAAACAATACATAGTGTATAAAGAAAATGAAACAGGAAACAAAGTTATAACTTGTGGTGTTCCCCAGGGATCCATCCTAGGACCACTATTATTTTTGTTGTACATTAACGATTTATATTTATCTTCAAAGACTTTAAATCTTATTTTGTTTGCTGAAAACTCTAATCTTTTTTACTCAAATAAAAATATAAAAGATCTTTTTAAAATATTTAATGAAGAACTAATAAAAGTTAATGATTGGATTATTTGTAATAAACTTTCATTAAATGTACTGAAAACTAAATTTTTGTTGTTTCATAAACCTAGTAAGAGTGATCACCTCCCTCTAAAATTACCCAATCTCTTTATGAATAACTCAGTTATTAAAAGAGAATCAAATGTAAACTTCCTGGGAATAATATTAGATGAAAATATATCATGGAAATCTCATATTAAATCTATTGAAAATAAAATTTCAAAAAATATTTCTGTTCTATATAGAGTTAAACCATTTCTTAATATCAAGTCTTTAAAAATTATATATTTTTCATTTATAGTTATCTATCCTATTGCAATATTGCATGGGGAAGTATCATAGTTATCATCATAGTTATCTATCCTATTGCAATATTGCATGGGGAAGTAGCAACTATGGAAAGCTTAAAAAAATTTATAGTAAACAAAAAATTGCATGCAAAATTATTTTTGGTGTTAAGAGTACTGCTCATGGAGAGCCTTTCTTAATAGAAATTAATGCACTCAATGTTTATAAATTTAACATATATCAAGTTATGCTGTTCATGTTTAAATCTAAACATGGTTTGTCGCCTAATATATCTTACTTTACTAAAATTTCTCATAAGTACCCCACAAATTTTTCAAATGATAATTTTGTAGTTCCAAGATTCTATTTCAAACTCAGTTCATTTCAAATTCAATATCGTGGAGCATTTCTATGGAATGAATTTTTTCAAAAAATTGATAAAAATAACATTCTTCAAAACATATCTTTTGAACAATTCAAAATAGTATGTAAACGTTTCTTATTAGATAAAAAATTTCGATCTAAAATATTTATTTTAAAATTTGATTATAAAATAATAAAAAAATATATAAACTGAATAGGTTCTCATCTACTTTTTTTTTTTTTTTTTTTTGTGAAAAAGTCATAACTTATTTTTTTTTTGGATCTTCTGACTTTTATTTTTCATTTAAATATGTTGTTATTGAAAACTTATGCTACTTTAATATCTTATTATAAGTTTTATAATATCTTTGTAGAAATATATATATATGTATATATATATATATATATATATATATATTCATATATATATATATATATATACATGTATATATATATATATATATATATATATATATATATATATATATATATATATATATATATATATATATATATATATACTTTTATGTTTAAAGTTTTTAAATTGTAATATTAACTGACGGCTTCAATGTTAACGGGGCTCGGTGATAAGACAGTATGTCTTCTTCTTGCTCCGGCCATTTATTATATAAGTAAACGATTTTTCTCATTGTAAATAGTATTATACGGCAAAATAAAATTAAAAAAAAAAAAAAAAGTTTTCAGTACTCGATTGGACCTCCTTTGCGCTAAATTACTTGATAAATTTGTTTTGGCATACTTCCCACCAAGTTTTCCAGCACTTTTGGCTCCATATCCTCCCAGCACTCTGATACCGCTACTTTTAGCTCTGCCACAGAGTTATATTGTTTCTGGTCAGCATAGATACGTCTTACAATGATTCCCCAGATGTTTTCAACAGGATTCAAATCTGGACTGCGAGCAGGCCACCACATTTGCTCAATTTTTTAGCTTCCAACCAAGCTTTAGTCTTGTTACTGGTGTGAATGCTGGCGTTGTCTTGTTAAAAAACAAACTTTTTGCGTCGGCATTTATTTTTAAATGGAATCAAACATAATTTTAGCACATCAATGTATTCAGAACTTTTCATTTTGCAAGATGTAAATACTAAATTTAACTTTCCTGTTGCACAAAACCCAAGCCAAATTATCAAAGATCCACCTCCGAAATTCCTTGTCGAAAAATATTTGGGTTCTCTCCTCAAATCACGCCAGTAGCCACTAAAACCATCAGGCCTATCAAGATTAAACTTTTTCTCGTCCGAAAAAATCACCTGGTATTGAAAACAAAAATATTCAGCTGTTTAGACATCTTACGTATTTATGAGAGTTTAATCTAAAATTTCTTACTTGTTCCCAATCGCGTGCCATGTTATCGTGGGCGAATTCCATCCGTTTCTGTTTGTGAACGGGCTTCAAATTTGGTGCTTCATTCATTTTTGATCGTACAATGTGTGGGCTGTCTTTAAGACCTTTCCTAATCGTCTCCTTGCAAACATTTAAACCCAAATCTGACTTAACTGTTTTCAAACTTTTTGATGAATTTGATGCGAGTCGAACAATTCTGCGTTTTTCACGGCCTAAAATCTTAGATTTTTTTAGTTTCCTCTTGTTTGTAGCATAGTCTGTTGAATTTTTCAAGAAATGACGGATAATGTGATCTGATCTCTTCAATCTTCTAGCAATTTCTCGATTTGGAACTTTGTCTCGATAATAAGCTAATTTTGACCTATTTCAATAACGGTAAGGACCTTTCCTTTTGGCATTTGGTTAAGTTCAACTTAATTTTGACTCACAAAATAAAAAGTACTACAGAATATAAGAAATTTGCAAAAAAACTCATAAACTTTAGTGCGTCAATAGAAAATTGCCACGTGAATATTAAAAATTTAATTATTTTAATACAATAAAGACAATTAATAATCAGGTGCATAATGGATCATTGTATTCTTACATATACTTATTCAAAAGAACCGTTAGAACAATTTTATTACCACTGTAACACTGTAAATCTGCTAAATTCTACATGCGTCTATAGAAAATGGTCGCAGTGTATGAGCAATATATATATGGGGTATACTCCCCCATTTTTAAATATTGACAATAAATAACAACTTCTGACATAAAATGATTAACCATAGCATAAATGTAGAAAATTAAAAAAAAATTAAAAAAATTGGTCAACGGTTGCTGTAGTAACCGTAAAAAACCCCCAAAATAAGCAAAAAATATGATTTGCGCTGGCCAAGTTTTAGAAAAAACTAATAAAAAAAGGCTGAATGAAACACAATTAGAATAGGTTTATGAGTGTTTTAAACAAAACAGATTTTTTAAAAAAAAGTTCTGGGCCTGAAGACTTGTGCTCTAAAGTTGACAATAGAAAAAAGTACATTTTTTGAAAAATTAAATTAACCATACTGTTTTATTCATAAGTATTTAAAAATTCTGTTCCGTTTAAAACACAGCTTTTATAAAAAGGAACACTTGTTGAAAATTTCAGATAAAACGCTCAAGCGGTTCTCTTGGAATTTTGGCCAACATATTGAAAAACCTTAAACTGAGAAAACGCATAAAAACTGAAAATAAAAGAATAAAGATCTACAAATATACGTAACATTATATATTGGACTATATTTAATATTAAAAACCTCCTGCTTCATATGTTTTACTTTCTTTTTCAGAGGTTTTTTCACTTTTCTTCAGTTGTTTAGCCCTTAACTTTTGACGATGCAACTTGTTATCGGCTTTAAGTTTATAGATCGACCATTTAATGCGTGTTTTATTTATGTCGTTAGAACCGTTTAGTGTATAAAAACCTGGATTCAGTTTTTCATATATTAGGATTGAAGACTTCATCCCAATGTTAAAATTAGCAACAGCATCATAAACACCAAACTTCAGCAAAGTCAGCGAGACATATTTTGTTTTTGGTATGCGATCCCAAATTTTCCCATGGAAAGACTCATTTGCATTTTGCGTTTTACCATGCAGATATTTTTTAAGCTCATCTTCTTTTGCGAGCTCTTCAAACACAGGTCTGATCTTGTATACAACCTCTAAAGGTAGACCAGGTCCTGGCGTGTAGGTGCTAGTGCTATTTGCTTTGTCTCTGTTAAATTTACACCAGCTACTTACACCTGTTGGACAATGTGGATAGTGCCAATTATTTTCTTTTGATGATGCAACGTGAAAAAGGGTAGCCAAACGTTGCCATGTGCCATCACATGATACACCAACATCAAGAATCTCAATAATGTCTTGACACTATAATCTTATATCAGATACAGCATCAGTCATTGTTTCCTGTGCAACTTTCTCAGTAATATTAGTAATTTTTAAAACAAGTTTGTCATAGTTTTTTGGCGTCATTGGTTTTGGCATGTTCATGAGGGTTGTAAACCGTTCAATTCCGGAATGTCCTAATCCAAGAGTCCTCATTGTATATACTGTTCGATTGTTTATATCAAAGTTTCCTTTTTTATTAATCAACTTAGAAGTGTAAAGATCATTTTGATATTTACACTTTAAACAAATAATAGAAAGTTCACATGCAAGTCCTTGCTTTTTGCTTTTGTTTTCAATGATTGCTTAAGTCGTTTGGAAACAAGTTGGACAGCTCAAAACGCTAATAACATCAGACAAAATCGAACAATCAATAATTCTATATCCTGTCAAAACTTTGTTTTTAGTATTGGTATATTTTTTTGATGTTGAGTTAATGACTGCCTAAACTTTGCGAAGAGAAGAGCTTGGCGTATCGAAGATGTCAGTTTGACTATTTACAGGTAACTCGATATTTACACTCAAAGATGGAAAATTTACATTATTTACACTCACACTGCTACGTAAAACTTTTCTATTAAAAATCTTCTTTCTTTTGCCTGCTCGCTTAGTTCTTACTTTAATTCGATCAGCTTTAACCATGTTTGAAAACTAAAAAGTATACAATTTCTGGCAAGAAAATGCGACAAAAAATGAGCTACTAATCAACAAAAACGAACTTAGTCTTGATATACCAAAAATATATTGTTAACAAGTCTTAAAAGAAGTCAAAAATGCTTTTTACTTGTGAAATCAATACGTTGTTTTGGTTTACAAGTGATTTTATTAGGGGTACCAAATTTTCTCTTCTTTGTACCTAACTCTCAAAAACAAAAAGTTTTGGTATTTATAGATATTTTTAGGTAAAACCATTATGATTTCTGAAACCCCCATTTATTAAATTATCTAAATCAGTTTTTTTTTTTTTTGATTTTTTTTTAATTTATGGGGGAGTATACCCCTTAATGTGTTTAATGTCTTATGCTTTATGTATTTGTGGAAAAATGACTTATCCTTATCTGTCTTTAAAGATCTCTTTTGTGAAAAACCAATAAATATACACTTAGAAATAATTTTCTCATATATGAACCTTTTTGTCAAACCAAGTTTAATAAGTTTTGTATTGCTTATCGCGCACCGTACACTGTGGACCAGAGTGACCGCCAGGTTGAGTTGTTCCCCAGGTCTAATTTTTTTTTTTGCAATAGCTAGATATACATTAGTAGACACCATTTATAACATTTATAACTTCTGGGGTGTTAGTATTTTCTAAAAAAAAATGAGACAAAAAAATCAAAAAATAGCTATACTTATCACTGTGGACCTGAGTGACCACCAGATTAAAATGTTCCCTAGGTCTGATTTTTTTTTTCAATAGCTGGGTATACACTATTTCTAACATTTTGGGAAGACACTATTTATAACATTTTGGGAAGACACTATTTATAACATTTAAAACTTCTAGGGTGTTAAAAAAAATTGAAAAAAAAAAATTAAAAAATAGGTGTAACTTATCCTATACAAATAAAAGCACAAAGTAAAAAAGCTTTATGTTAACTAGTTATAATATAAGTCTAAATCTATAAATAATATACTTTACAATATATACTTGAAATTATAAACATTAAATTAAATTATATAATTATTCAGTTTATTTAATGTTTTTTGATGCAAACTCGACAACACTGGATTTTAGTCGTTTTGCATAATCTATATGGTTAACTCTTCGTTTGTATCTATTCCATGTTTTTTTGAATTCATGATGAATAGCTTCTCCTGTTTGCTCACAGTAAACTCCTAGGCCGCAGTCAGTAGAATGAAGAAAAGGTAGTATATGACATACTGCTATGTGAACTTTCCATGTGACACTGAGCTTGATACCCTCAAATGTGGCATGCACGTATTCAATCAAATCTGCATAGGACTTTTTAAACTCCAGAACAGCAGTGCTGATGTTATCCCCTGCTACCATACCAAATGCTTCTGCTTGAAGGCATTTAAACTTTCTAACACAGTTTACTATTGGTAGTAAGTCATATTTTCCATTGTTTATAATATCTCTTTCAAGTATATCCACCAACTTCAGGAACTTGCTTGCATTGTTTCCGTCAAGCCCTATGCCTTGGTATCCTCGAAACATGATGTAGTTTGATTGTAACCACTTCTCAAACAAACGCCATACACTGACTAGAAGTACTGCAAGTTTATTTACTATTCCCATTAGAACATGGAGCTCAGGAACAGGAACCAACTCTTCGAGAAGAGTTTCAGGATCTTCCTCTTTGTACAAAAGTCTTGGATTTGTAACATTTTTAAAGTGTGACATTTTTGACTTCTTCTTTCCGTCAAGGGTAAAGTTGTTATAATGATCATCCAATGACCTAAGTGTTCATTTAATTCCAGGCTCAAGAGCGCAGGATCCCTCACAATATAAACAACTGTATTTCCCAGCATGACTACTAATTCCAAACACTGAATTTGCACATTTTAGATCAAATGCAACGTAAAACTTTACATTGTTTAAATTCAGGGGCTCAATAAGCTTCCAAAGATTATCGTTAGCTTCAGAAACCCCCTCAACAATTGCTATAAGAAAGGATCTTTTTACTCCAGCATCATCTAGTTCTGAATCTGAAGAAGTTTTTTCCAGGGGATTAAACACATTTACAGTAACTTTAAGGAATCCCTGACCTGAATCCATAGCTGTTCTCAATATGGAGTCATGTGGATCTATTCCTCTTTCTGTAATGACGTGCTGTATAAATGTAGATGTATCTTTTACATGAACCAATGTTCTAGTAATGGCTTCTTCTCCATCCATAAAACCTACTTCTTTAGAAGTGTAAAATTCATCTATACGGTTATGGAGAGCTTCAATTTTTTCAAAGATGTTCGCTTCAATACAGGTTTGAGTTCCCATACTAGATCTATATTTGGAACAAAAATTCTTTGTTTGATTTTTTGAAAGCTCAAGAGATTTAACCAACTCCATAACAGTACCAAAGGACACCTGTTTCAGCTCAATTCGGTCAGTTTTTTTGTCAGGAGTTCCAACCACAATGTTCAAAGGAGACCCTTGAGTAGCCAACTGAAACTTCTGTCCTCTACAAATATTTTCAGCTTCCATCTTGTGCTTAAGTATACCTGGCAACATACATAAATAAAATATGTTTATTATTTGGAATTTTAAATATGTATTTATATTAAAGAACAGCTTAATATACTTGCCTGAGGCTACCCGTTCTAAATATTTAGGTCCAAGCTGTTCTGCCGCTTCAATGAGATTGTTCACAGCTCTGCTCTCTGTACAGATATGAGCCACTCCTTGCACTAAATATTTTTGTTTGAAAACAAATGAACAAAATTTTTAATTAACTAAATATTTTATTAAGTACAATAAATTTTGTTATGTGAAGCATTATATATATGAAGCATTATATATATGAAAAAATAAAACAACAATAATAATACAATTCTAACCTACAAAGCCAAAGCATGTTGAACATAGTCTGGAAGACTTTGCATGTTCAGAATCATTAGAAGCACTGATTTCATCAACAATGTCTTTGATATTTGATGATCTTCTAAGATGCAATCTATCAATCTAAAATAATGGAAAAAATATTGATCAGTAAGTGATATTATTTTAGCATACTAAATGGTATTTTACTATACACTATGTAAGTTTAACTATATATACTATATAATTAAATTTTAAGCTTACACTGTAAACAGTAAATAAATAGTTAATAAATAAATAGTAATTAGTTGTTTATCTTATACAACCTTATATACATGTTTTGTATAACTAATATTTATATACTACAATGTAGTATATATGTAGTATGTATGTAGTATGTATGTAGTCTACATACATACATATTATACTCAAATACTTCCATGCATGTCATACTTAAACTAAGTATATGTATATACATATACTTATCGTGCTGTATATATAATATATAAAGTTATATACATTTTAAGTCTACGCATACAATAGAAAAACTGAAAGTTTTTTTAATAACACATGTATTATTTTTTAATACATGTATATGTATTAATAACATGTACTAAGTAAATGTTGTAATAACATGTATTAAAAAAAAAATCTGTTCTATATTTTTAGTTAAGAAACTGTGTGATTGTAAATATAACAAAGTATTAACTAGAAATTAATAATAATTATTATACATAAAAAAACAGATTAACATGAATTTTACCTTGGATATCTTCACTATCCAGTTCCCTAGGTACTCCACCTTGTTCTTGTCGAGATCATAGAGGTTTCTGTGGCAATTGTTACAAATAACCTTGGGATAGTTGGTTACATCTAAACTATACTGACTCCAGACGAAAGTTTTTATCTTTGTTTCAATTGCTGGAGTGATCTTTTGAATTTTAGATGACTTTTTCCCGAACTGTGTAAGACAAACAGCTCACGTTTTATGTAAACAGTCCGCCATTGTATATACAATTTAATAATTTCGCGGACTTTCAACCGAGTTTTCACCTAATTTATTAAGATTTTTATGGCTAAAAATATGAGCAAATTTTTTTTGACTTTGTCCAATCACTCAGAAGTTTTTAATGTCATAAATGGTGTCTACTAATGTATACCCAACTATTGAAAAAGAAAAATCAGACCTGGGGAACAACTTAACCTGGCGGTCACTCTGGTCCACAGTGCGTATCTTTGGAATAAGATTGTTTTGTCAAATTTTGATATATTTCACACTTATCCCACTTTCAAATATAAGCTGAAAAATTTTATTTTATCTATTGATAACGTAGTCATCAATAGATAAAATAAAATTTTTCTTTTGTACTACTAATTTGTACTAAATTAAATTGTACTAAATTGTACTTCTAATTGATACTTTGTAATCTTTATTTAGAACTTTTATTTTATTGTAAAATACGCTTTATGAAACGTTTTAATTTTTGTTTTTATCTTATATATAAATTATATAGATTCTATATATTTATATATATGACGTTACTATATAGTAACGTCAGATTTGTTTACACGAAATTTTATTTTATTTATATAGCATTGTCAGATTTATTTACACTGTTTATTAAAATTTTTTTTATTCATTTTTGTTTTGCTGTAAAATGTCTAAAGCTGTAAAAGGTTCTGATGATAAGATCATTATGATCTTCTTTCAGATGCCTTGTTTGTTTGTTTGTTTGTAAAATACGACAAATGTAAACGAGCAAAAAAAAAAAAAAAAAAACTCGGTCCATGCATTAATTATCCTTTGTGCGATAATGCGCCTTGTCACGGCAATCCCAGAAACAGAAGAAACAAAGAAATTTCGTGAAACCTCCTTAAAGACCCATGAGGGGGGATACCATTTTAAAGTCACCGATGACCTCCAATCCATATTCGTCATACTTTAATGCACTTTTTGAGATGCACACAGTGGGCCACCGAGAGAGACGGGTAGTTGTTTCCATTGTGAAGAAACACGGTTTTGAGGTTCCGGGATGAACTGTCTATAAATAGGGGCTATTTAATAGGATACCTATCGCATGGAATAGACCGGCAACCATCGTTGCAGAGAAGCACAGCCCACAACGCTGACTGAGAATCTTAGATCTCAATTCTCTAATCCGTGACTTGTACGCTATCATCAACCAAGTTTCACTGTTTGAGCCTGAATATCAGAAGCTCAGCATTCGATTTCGTAAGCCCGAGGCCCCTAATTAGATTGTTCACGTCTTTTGGTTAGGGAAGTACGGCTTTCTATCCCCCAACTTCATCTGCGAAATCGTAGTCCATATTTCCAGTATCTGCCTCGCTATCTGACTTGATGCTATTTCCTAAAAATGGCCGATGTCGCTTAGGAAGAGTTGAAACAGGCACACCGGGGCTGAGTGGCACTGGGGTGATGGAAAAGGTATGTTCAAATAAACTATCTGAGGGGCATAATTGCCGGTGCGACGATTTTTCGGGTTTACCATGCAATAGTAGCAATTGCCTGAGTGGTCCGTCGTCTCTCTCCAAATTCGCGGGATAGCAAACTTCATGTCTCGCTTCTCTCCTCTGTACCAACCTGTAAGATAGCACACAATAATACATAACGGTTTCAAGGTGGAACGTGTTTGCCTACAGTACCCAACTTATGACAAACTTTGTAAATTACAACTACTTGAAATGAACTAGATCTAAAGTATTTTATAAAATAATTTAAAACACATCTAAGCGAGAAGCAACTGTTCAGTTTAACTTCAAATATTTTCTTGCAATATTCGATCTGAAATGCTGTGCCCAAGATTTGGCTTGGTCCCAGACCGGCACGCCGAAGTATGCCTTGTAGGTCTCGCACATTACGACTTACTTACGCACATACATAGTGTTTTTAATTGCTTCAATAAATAACCTTAACTTGCTTTAAACTTAAAAAAAGTTAAATACATTTTTAATTAATTTTTTATTTATTTTCAACATGTGTTTATCATAACTAAACTTTCCTACTAAACTTTCGAATATTATATAATATCAAAATACCCGGTTTTACCTAACAAAATAAATTATTATTAGATTTAAATATTTATTAACATAGTTTTGATTTGGTTTTGACAAAGTTTTCAGCGCTGTATCCTTAGTTCCGTGAAATTGTTTTACGTTATCCGAGATGGTGGCTAATTTTCAAAGCTAGCGTCAAAAAAGTCTTGTGATGCTGTGTCCTATTTTATTAAACCTACTTAATTTCCTTAATTACAATTATTTTTTTGCTTTTTTGAAAAGATTTTAATATAAATACGAACAACTTTGGTTGTTCTTCCCTGTGTACAGCTTTTAAAAATTTGTATATTTTGGCTGAGTATCACACCTAAATTTTGTAACCTAGATCAGGAAACGATCGCTTATATTCGGCTTAATAATTCCCGATTTAAACGATGTTTCTAAAATAACACGACACAATATTATACAACTTTTGCAAATAAAACTTTAATGAAAATTTATTAAAAATTTTATAAAAAATATAAGATTAAACTAAAATAAAAAATCATTTTATAAAATGATTAAATCAAAATAGATAAAAAATTTATTTTTTATTTAAAAAAATTTACAATAAAAAACTTAAAAAAATCTCGTATACAAAACAAAAAGTTTAAAGCATGTATTCAAAATCGAAAGTTTAAAAATATAAACGTCTTAACTATAAAGTGCAAAATTTTTTTTTTGTCAATTTTTTTTTTTAGAAAGAATAAAAATTTTAATTTATTTTAAAATATTAATTGTTAAAAAAATTTATAAAATACATTTTATTGTTAAAAAATATTGAGCAAAGATTTCAATATAAAGCAATATCTTGTAACAATCATAATTTTTTTGTATTCCATGTTAACACTGTCATTTCTTTACTCGAAGTATAATTAATACAATCCACCTTACGCGACCATTGGTCTAAGCAGTTTTGTCCACAAGTTAAAATAAGTTTTTCTTCACTCTCTTCATTAGCACCAGTTTTCATACGAAAAGGTGTTATAAAGCTTATTAATTCTTTGTAACATTTTAACCAAGTATGTGGAATCATCGTTTGTGCGTCACATATGAAAAATGATCCGGAGGAAGTTCCAACGTACATTTTGTTTTCGGCAACAACAAGAGACTGAATTTGAGCATCGCAGGCTGCGAAAAAAATATTTTTATATTGCAAAAAATTAAATGTGAAAAAAGCATTACAACCAAAAACTTTAAATTTTCTAAAAATGAACAGTTTTTTTACGTTGTTCAATGGGGACTGGGAATAAAAATTAATAAAAATTCACAAAACATTCCTGATATACAAATATGATTGCTTGGCTTTTTAAAACTAAATGACTGCATGACATAAATATTTTGGGCAAACGTCTCGGTTTTAATGAACGATTTAGTCATTTGGTAATCGATATAGTTTTTGCAGTGGCGCAAGAAGGATTTTTTGGTGTTTGAGATAGGTATCTTCATGGAGCACATGAAAAAAGTTAGCTCTAGGGATGGAGCTAATTTCAAACTTTTATGTTTATGCTTACGTCAAATATGGATGCTTTGCAAAATATTGCGATGATTAGAGCTTGGGAACAAAAAAGACCCAAAACATCCACCCCCTGCCCCAAACGTGAAAGCAACAAGTTGATAAAATATTTTTTTTACTATTCTCAACTGGAGTTATATTCATCGAAAAACTTTAAGTTTTTTTAAGCGTTCAAAAATTATGACTATGTAAAATTTGTGACCTCAAACCGAGAGAGATTTAAACTTTGTAAGGTCATAACTTTTGAATGTTGAGTGATTATTTTATGAAACTTAAAATTTATCGATGAATATAAGTCTAGTTAAGAACGGTAAAAAAAATAATTTATCAACTTGTTGCTCTCACGTTTCTATGCCACTGAGTTTTTGACAATAATTTGGCATCATGATTAAATATAAGCGCCATTTTTAGTAACGTAAAGGAAATCTAAACAGGATTTAGTCTGACACGTCAGAACAAACATTGAGATTTTGAACTTAGATTGGTTAAAACCAAAACTTTTCCCAACAAATAGAACATATATTTTAGTAATCTTGTACTTAAAGTCTTAATGTTCAATCAAACAAAATGTTAAAATCTTTTTAACGTAAAAAGTAAACGCACCTTAAGTTCTTCAATAGATTAATAATTTTCATTAACTATTAAAAAATTCTTTATAACAAAATCTTTATAACAAAAATTGTTATAGAGAATGAATGATTGTTGTTACTTCATATTACAAACGTTAAAGACGTGAATGTTTGAGTGTAAGATTTTTTTTAGCTATAATAAGTCAATAGAAAACACCTCAAAATTAAAAAGCATTATCAGTATAAACCACCTTAAAATCAAAAAGCATCATTAGTATAAACCACCTCAAAATCGAAAAGCATCATCAGTATAAACCACCTCAAAATCGAAAAGCATCATCAGTATAAACCACCTCAAAATCGAAAAGCATCATCAGTATAAACCACTTCAAAATCGAAAAGCATCATCAGTATAAACTACCACAAAATTAAAAAGCATCACCAGTATAAACCACTTTAAAGTTGAAAATAAGAATTACAAATTACAATAGAATAAAAATAATTTACACAACAAAAATCAAAATAATATTGAACAGTTGAAGGTATGAAAAAAGAGATGGTAAAATAGTTTGAGAATTCTATGTTTGAACTGTTTATTTACATTAGATGATTGTCATTTAATATGTAAATTTTTCGTAACTTTTTAGTTCATACTCACTTTGAGCAGATTATTATTAGAAAATCAATTAGATTTTCTCTAATAATCAATTAGAGAATTATCAATTAGAGAAAAGAAAAGCAATCAGAAGATACTTTCCTTTTACACACAATGTTATCAAATGATTAGATAAAATTTTTTTTATAAAATTTTATATTTTTATAAAAAGAGTTTTATATTTTTTACGAAAAAGGGTTGTAACAACAAATATAATGAAAAAAACAAGTAGCCTACATGACTTTAGTCAAGTAGGAGCGCTTGACTAAAGTAGATTTGTTTTTTATTATATATGTTGTTATAATCCTTTTTTGGCCCTTTATCTCTATAACATAAACCCTGACAAACAAGATTACTGCTCAGAGAAAAAAGTTAGTTGAAATTGTTTATGCGACGGAATGATCGCATATAGGTGACCAACAGAGTAAAAACAGATTGTAGATGGTGTGATTGAATAAAAAAAAATCATAAGAAAATATAAAATGAGTGGTAAGACTCCTGTAAAGTAGAAGAATTAAGTATAAATACTCAAGAGGCAGGTGAAAAATAACTAACGCTCTGGTCACTCTGTGTGTAGATCATATGCACTCTGTGTGTAGATCAATATCTACAAGTGTGATGGTGTAATGCATTAGTAAGTTCTGTGCGGTTATCTGGTATGATCTTGTTATGTTTTCATCCCCTTTCAAATTGGGTAAATAGAAAGCTAAACACACTCGCTTCTTGAGCTTATGGACTAGCACATCAGAGCCAGTTACCTAGACCTGAGAGATATGATAATAGAATCAGATTGTAGATGATGTTATTGTGTAAGAATCAGCAATGAATGAAAAGACTATTTAGTAAAAACTGAGAAAACAAAAATTGTTTGTTTACTCTGTTTTTACGATAAAAGTTCTGAACCATTAAAACTTTGCAAATAATTAAGTTTAAATTTTCAACGCCAACCCAAATCAGACTCAACACCAAAAAATAAAATCCTAACCCTAATTCAAAGCCAATTAATCAAAATTACCAAAAAAATGTAGAATGTTGTTTCAAATAAATGCTAATTAAGTTAATTCAGTTAATATTGAATTTATTTCTTTGTTTTCACCATAAAGGTACTGTACTTTAAAATTTTATCCTGTGATGTCACAGGGGTGAGTACCTGTAACATCACATGTCATTTGAGCGACTGTGCAATAAAATAAAAAAATGTGTAGAAAAATTCAATTAAAAAAAAAAAAAGAAGATAAAAACTAATCACTCATTCTCACAGTAAAACAAAATATAACAGTAAAACATATATAAATAAAATATCAAAAAAAAAAAAGAAAAATTGTGGACTATAGTGAATCATTTATAAATGACCATAACCAATATTTTCCTGCTAAAGGTCATAAATAAGGCCACATTCTTTACTTGCTGCACTCAAAGGTTTAATGAAAAGTAGTTATCTTGGTTCACAACCAAGACTGTTTACACCTTTATGTTTACAAGAAAACTACAGCAGCAGATAAATGTCTGCTATCACAAAGAGTACACACACTGTTGTGTACTCTTTGTGATAGCAGATTTTTATTTGAATAGTTGCTCAAGTTTGATTGCAATAAAATCAAAAACAAGGATCTCCTAAGACTAACCCACATTAGATAGATCTCTAGTTGCAAATATTTTTTACTGTCTTGTGACTCAGTTATGCAGTCGCACTTGATTCTTGGAATTACCAAGAAGTTATTTGATCAATTTAAAACCATCCTTAGGCAAAATAACTTTTTTTCATTGAAAAAAAGCTCTTCAACAAATCTTTTTAGAAGAATTGTTTTGAAATACCAGAATTTAATTTAAAGGTGGAAAGCTTATTGCTGCATTTAAAAACATACATTGGAGTCAAATAAACATGATTTTGACAATGTTCTCAACTCTTCCTATCAAAATTTTCTCTCTCTCTATCTCTCTCTCTCTCTATATATATATATATATATATATACATATATATATATATATATATATATATATATATATATATATATATATATATATATATATATATATATATATATATATATATATATATCTATATATATATATATGTATATATATATATTTTAAAGATCATATCAATCACTCAGAATTTTAACTGCACCTAAAGTTCGTGCTCTCTTGAATCAGGTACCTAAGTTTATTGAAAGCTCAAAAGTATGATACCCTGAAAAAAAACTTCCTCCAACTTTACAAAAAAATTCACAAAAGGTGTTTAGTTTTGGAGTGAGCAAACATGAGAAGTTCTTGCAGATTATTTCATTAAGTTATGCGAAACAGGAAAATGAAAGTCAGATCATCCAGAGTACTGAAAGAAATTGAAGAATAGTACAGCTGCATAATGCCCAAGATATTTCTAAAAGTTAAGAGTATATATATATATATATATATATATATATATATATATATATATATATATATATATATATATATATATATATATAGAGTATATATATATATAAGAGTATATATATATATAAGAGTATATATATATATATATATATATATATATATATATATATATATATATATATATATATATATATATATATATATATATATATATATATATATAAGAGTATATATATATAACCAAGTCAATATTTGCAACTTTATTTAAAAAAATGCTTTTCTATGTAATCTATTATAAATATAATTCTGTTTTAAAATTTGTCTTGGGTTAGTAGTTCTCTATTATAGATTTTAAGTGATATATTTTCATGAACGATTTAGATT
The DNA here is from genome assembly GCF_038396675.1 of Hydra vulgaris. Classification (NCBI taxonomy): domain Eukaryota; kingdom Metazoa; phylum Cnidaria; class Hydrozoa; order Anthoathecata; family Hydridae; genus Hydra; species Hydra vulgaris. The sequence continues at coordinate 24,629,744 of NC_088922.1, read as the reverse complement.
CTATTGGTAGAAAGCAACTTAAAATATATTTAAGATATAATCATTCTTGGAGGTGCTTAATACAAAGATGAAAAGAAAATAACTCAATTTGAAAATTTTGATGATTATTTTTTGATTTTAATATGGCCAAACAAGTCCTTTGTTTCGTTACCAAGAGTTACACTTTCACTCAATCATGGAGTTACGCAGGCCTTATTGCAGTAAAAAGGTGTTAGACCATTTTATTATAAACAACAGTTTAGTTTATTTATATATGGCTCTGCATAACTTTGAGAATTTTTACTCAATAATTTTTAAAGTTTATGCGGAAATGTAATTTTTATTACTGTACAAATGAAAATTAATTGCACATTACAACAACAAAAAAATATTATGCATATTATAGCACAATATATTAATATTAAAGTTAAATTTTATATTGCTTTGACAAACATTTTTTTGATTGTCCGTCATTCTTGGCACCCAGAAATTATTATCCTGTTCCAGCCAGAAGTATAATAGACTTGTATAATGCAAATAGACTATACATATTATCCATAGAAGATTTGTAAAAATTGTGTAACTTGAACAAAAAACATTCTCTTAATCAATTTGAGAAATCAAATTAAGCCAGTAAAGTTTGATATATTTATAAATTAGATATAGTGATATCATAAAATAGTCAATCCAATAGTCAGCAATACTACCAATACCAACAAGCCTTTTATAGAAATATAGAAATTTGTGATGGCTTGCTGAACAGAAATTCCAGATGCAGATAACAGAAAAAACTTGAGCATGGTGACAAAAATTGTAAAAATACATGCAGTTTTTACAGTCTTGTGCAGTCATTAAAAAAAATGACTTTATAATTATTGGATAAAAATTAGTTTTTAATTGATTAATGGTTTTATGCATAATATGAAATGCATAGCATTTGAAATCTGATGACTATTCATAACTGTCATCGCCACTTTTATACTTTATTTTGGATCATCAATTTAATGTTGCATCAGTAAATCATGCAAACTTTTAATTCTATATTGCAGACAATCATTTCAATAGTTTCATGGTAAGACATTTCAGGGTCTTCAATGCTCAACATCAATATTGGATACTTTATCTTATGTATTAAGCTCATTAAAATTACTTTTCTTGATACAAGATAAATTTTTTTCTTCTAAAAACTAAAATGATTTACCAGGCATTTGCTTTGAACACAATAATAATATACCATTAATTACTCTAATGTTCAAACACATTAAAGTAAACTATGATGCCTTTTTGGTTTGCATAATAACTTTGCATTTTTGAACTTTGGATTTGGAAAAAAAAAACTCTGCACTTTTGGTAGACCAGAATTTTGAGTTCAATGTTAAAATTTAAATTTGCTGCTGTCTCATTAAAATGAACTTTTAGAGGAAACACTTCAGATTTAAAAAAGTACTGTTGAGAAACAATCTTATTGATTACAGTATAATTTCTTTCTTTATATCATCTTCAATAAATTTTATCTCCTCATTCTCTGCTGATTCTAAACATCATGCTAATTTTGCATTATGGACAAAGCTTTTTACCTGGTAATTCAAATTTGGCTTAACTAGATAAGAACTAGATAAGAACTTTATCAAAATTGATTTCATGAAAACTGCCTGTAAAATAAAACCAAGTCTTATAAAAAAATAAATAAAAATGTTAATAAAACGAAGGTAAAAGTTGTCTATTTTTGAATTTTTCACTTTTAGTTGTCTAGACAACTGAATTTCCAAATAAAAATCACTTTTTAATTTTTCTTATCACAACTGGCAAAAATAAAGCTATATCAGACTATTAAAAGCTAACAAAAATTTGTTTTTCCTATTTTAAAATCAATGATCATTATAATTTTAAATTTGGCCAAGTTCTTTGTGTTTTTGGATTCAGCACCTTCAAAAAATGCCAAACACCAATTTTTAACCAGTTTCCTAGAACTAGAACTTAAATTGTTTATACAAAACTTCAAAATCCACTCCAAATCAGATGCACACAAAAATGGGGTATTTTATAATGAATTTCAAAGTGTCAAAACTAATAAATTCTTTGGAATTTTACAGCTTTTTCATATTTCATTGATTTTGCAGGATTTTCACGTTTTATTGAAAGGTACCTTAATTGAAAAAAATTCTCACCAGTGAAAAATTATTTAAACCTTTGTAATTATTAAAAAAAGACTAGTCAAATAATTTTGTAGTAATAATTTACATAGGTAAAAACAGTTTTTTAAAACTTATGTTAATTTTACTCATAATGAACTTTGTAACCTTAAACATGTAGAAAAATTTCAAGTAGGGTAGAGCAAGAAACATTGGGACAGCAGACCATAATAGGACAGTTATGCCCAAAACCTTATATCTCAACTTAAAATTACTTTTTTTCAAAATTCTTTTTTGATAAAACATTTAAAATTACTGTGCTTCATTATTGTGAAAAAAAATTAATTTTTGAAAATGCGTTTCAAGTACTAAAATGCATTAGTAATTTTGTGAAAAACAAAATTTGCGTATTTTCTTAAGAGATACAACGACAAAAGATTTATTTTGAACTATTGCTAATTTGCTTTATTTATAACAAGTTTATAGTTTTAAGACAGTACTTTTTACTCTCTCTTTTAGAATCTGGTTTTAAAAAAATATCTGGCATTAAACTTTTTGAATAGTATTAATTTCAGTAAAATGACTTGCAAAAATGAACATGTATGGTTCTTGTATGGTTCAGACTTTGTCACCTCACCTAAAGACAAAGCTGAGTTGTTTGTTAAGAACTTTTCATCAAATCATCTCTTGATTCCACTAGTTGCTTTCTACCTGATATAGCTGACAAACAGGTTGATTTATTACTTGACATTGCTATCACTCCAGCTTCTGTATCTAAAGTGATTTCCTGCTTCGACTCTTCTTCAGCTTGTGGTCCGGACAACATACCTGTTATAGTCTTGCAGAGTGTTGTCCGGAGCTGCAATCTATACTTTCAAAACTATTTAACAAGTGTTTATCAGCATCTGTTATCCCTATTTTCAGAAACTCTTGAAAGTGATCTGATTCATCTAACTACCATCCCATTAGTCTTCTTCCTATCATAAGCAATACATCTTCTCATTCTACAGCTGATTTGCTAACAGTAATAACCGATAGGCTTTATTGTGCATTAAATAAAGGTGGAGAGGTTAAGGCTATCGCTCTTGACATTTCTAAAACTTTTGATAAAGTTTGGCATGCTGGTCCTCTCCTTTCTTTTATGGTGTATCTGGTAATATTTTTAAGATTATTAAATTCTTCCTTTCCAATCATAGTATAAAAGTTGTCTTTGATGGACAGCATTCTTCTTCATATCCTGTAACTTCAAGGGTTCCTCAAGGTTCAATCCTTGGCCCAATACTCTTTTTAATTTACATTAACAATCTTCCAGATATTCTCACATCTAAGGTGGCATTGTTTGCTGATGATACTTCTGTTTAATTTTGTTGTTATAAGAAGCCAACACTTTCTGATTGCTTGGAGGGGACATTTAAACTTGAAAAGGATCTCATTTCTGCTACACATGGGGCTCACAGTGGCTGGTGAACTTTAATTCAGATAAAACTCATTATCACAATAGTTTAGATCTTCCTATATTTATGAACTATAATGTACTCGATGAGTCATCTACCCTTCATCTTCTAGGATTAACTCTTACTTTCGATCTTTCTTGGAAACCATATATCAAATCCGTTGCAAAATTAGCATCTGCTAAGGTTCAACTCTTTATCGAGCCCGACACTTTCTTTCTTCGGATTCTATTCTCTATCTCTATAAATCTCAAATACGCCCTTGTATGGAATACTGTTGCCATATCTGGGGCGGATCTTTTTATGATGCCCTTTCTCTTTTAAACAAGGTGCAAAAACACATTGGAAACATAGTTGGACCTGCTCTTGCAGCCAACCTCCAACCATTACCACATTGTCGTAACATTGCTTCTCTTTCTCTTTTCTACAAATACTATAATGGGCACTGCTCTAAAGTGCTAGCGCCTCTTGTGCTATCTACTAAATTTCATTCTTATGTTACTTGTCAATCAATTAAGTCTCATCTTTTTCTGTGACTGTTTCTAAGTGCTCCAAAAACTCTTATTCCTCTAGTCTTTTTCCTTGAACATCAGTTCTTTGGAATTTGCTTCCTTTATCTTGCTTACCTGATTCATACAGTTTGCAACTTTTTAAGTCGTCTGTCAATCATTATCTTGCTCTACAATCTTCATCTTTGCTCTTCCAGTAACTTTCAACTATAATAATGGTTGCTTGCAGCCTTGACAATATATATATATATATATATACAGCCTTGACAATATATATACAAATATATGTATTCATGTATATATATAGACAATATATATACATGAATACATATATTTGAATATGTATTCATGTATATAAAAGATACATAAATACATATAATTGAATATGTATTCATGTATATTGAATATGAATTCATGTACATATATTTGAATATGTATCATGTATGTATGTATATATATATACATATATATATATATATATATATATATATATATATATATATATATATATATATATATATATATATATATATATAAAATACATATAATTGAATTTGTATTCATGTATATGTGTAATACATATGAAGAGTGCAAGGGGAAAACCAGTGATGTCACATTTTTTTCATTTTGAGAAAACAAAAAAGAAAAGTTTAAAGACTTATCTTACTATGTTATTTGCGGTTCTATATATATATCCTAGGTTTGTAAATTAGTATGATCTATTACACGATAAGTTAACGTGAAAATATATTATTATTATTATTATTATTATATAAGCTTTTCAATAATATGCTTAAAAAATAAAAATTTATTTAACTCATTTAGTTAATTCTTATTATTAATAAACTTTTTAACTTTCAACTCCAATAACCTTTCACCACCCTGAGACTAGATTTCTCATCTTTGACTCTTAGGTTATGAAAAATAAGAAAAATTTCAACTTGAAAAAAATAAGAAAAGTACATATGGGGTAAGTAAAGAAATCAATTTAGAATTAAAATTTTTTTTTACATTTTACACAAGAGTTTTACATTTCTAAACTCTATAATATTTTAATATGCAATTTCTTATTAAAAATATAAACCAAGAACTCAAATAAAATTTCCTTTTTTCCTTTAATCAATACCTATTTTTTAATTTAAATACACTCAAGTTCAGAAAACTCTGATACTGATTCATCATCACTTAACTGACATTTGTGAGGAAAATTGTTAAAATTCTGCTGGGCATCAAGCTTGCAAAAATATTTTAAAACTTGAAGGTCAGCATACTTTGCGCAGCTCTTGATTGGCAGTCTCTCATTGTACAAGCATGTAAGTTTTTGTGATAATTGCTTCTTTTTTCTAAAAACTTTTGATATAACAACTCTTTCAAAAGGTTCATTCCAACTGAGTCTGTATTGTAACATAGTAGGGAATTCTTGGGAGAAAATAATTTCATGAATAGGACATGTTGGTATTGGACATTTGGCTTTGTAAAATGGTTTGATATGTTCAGAAAAATTTAGGAACATGTTTAACTCCATCTTAATAACTTCAAATGGTGAAGGGTTCTTACGACATGTACAAAACTCTTCCATCCAATTTATTCGTAGCTCTGCTCGAACCTTTTGGTTAACTAGTATGATATCACAGTCACGCTACATGTACTGGAAACAATAGTATGGTTTGTTGAAATTGTTTCTTTTTCACACATTAAAGTGTAAAAAACGAATAATAGTCTAATTCTTATTTTGCCCAGCACACGAATCACAAAAAAGCTGCAAATGTGATACATCTTTTGGTAAAATGTAGTCAAAATAGTGCTCCAGCATGCTTGCTACATTATCTGCTCCCTTTTTACCATAAGTTTCATTGTAACAAAACAAGTGAGCACTGTTTGATCCTAAGCAGTGTATATTAAATGTGTACATAGAAAGCTGTCTACGATAATAAATATCGTTTCTAGAAACATTAGGACAATTCATATTTTTAGCAAGTCAAATGCAAGAGCTGCATGGCCAGTTTTTGCATTACAACATGCTTCTTTCTTTCTGGCATAAAACACCTCTGCTTTCTGCAAGTGAAGCTCTTTTTCTTGACGACTCTTGATAAGTTGTTCTACAGAGGTGCTTTGGTTTTTAAGTATAATATTGAACTTGTCACATGTGGAGCATGTAACTTTACGAGGATAACCAAAGCTAATGTTAAACCTTTCTACAAATATTTTCCTGGTAAAAAAAAAGAAAGTAGAAAATTAGATATATCCAATAATATTCTGAAATAATCACACATTATTAAAGTACCTTTAGCTTCCTTGACAAACCTTAATCAGTGGAAAGCACTCTTTGTACATATTGCACATTTTTGATAACTTAAGATCTCTGGTAAATATAGCTTTTTAGTGTCATGTAATGCATAATGACTTTTTTGTCCTTTAAAAGACTTGATATGATCAATAATACCATTTACAATGTAGTCTGGAAGGGCTAGAAGTCGATTTATATGTTTTCTATGGTGGTTTTTAGGAGAAACTCCTTAAAAAATAATAAAATATACAACCTTTATAATGTTTTATTAATTTAACTAAGCCAAACTATTAACTTTCAAGCTCATATAAAATCTTTTTTTGCTGTTGTTATTTTTGAGAGAGAAACTATGTTGAAATACATTTGTTGATTATTTATTTTATTTGAATTACTAATTAGTAAATAAATAAATGTTTATTTCTGTTTACATACCAGTCTTGGCAAGAAATCTTCTTATTCTTTCTATTCTTGATTTTCCAATTCCAAAAATTGACAAAATAGCATTGATGCAAACTGGAACTCTAACAGTATTATTATCTCATGTCACTTTGACGTTTTAAGAGAATGAGTGATCATGAAGAAATTGTCTTTCTTCTTTTTATCGAGGTCTTGCTCGTTTAACACTTAATACCTCAATCATTGAAGCAAGAAAGCTGTCTTGTTGATCTTTATTTTGCATTTTGTTAAAGTACAAAAGTAAAAACTCCCTCTCTTCTACTGTCGTATTCTGAAAACACATATAACGCTTTTAATAACACCGAAAGCCCATCCATCGCATGTGAAGATAATTGTTTATTTCTGTCTAGTTCCCACTTTTGACCAAGTTTTTTTTGTTTGTTTGGAATTTCTGTAGAACCTGGAATTTGACATTTATCCGCCATTTTTACAATAATAAAGTTTTTTTTTTTTTGCAAAATGAAATTTGATTGGGTGTTACGCAAAAGCGCTCCAATACAGCGTGGACATCTCCGATTTACCCCTTAAACAATTTAGACATATCTGTTTACCACTTGTGACCCCTTTTTACAAATGGAAATATAGATATGATAGATTGAACTTTTTTTTTTTGATATTCATCTTTTAAAAGATGCACTAACTTACCAATAACATAGTAGGAATAATAACTCAAAGATTGTTAATATGTGACACCACTGGTTTTCCCCTTGGACCCTTTATATAATTGAACATATATTCATATATATAAAAGATATATATATATATAGATGAATGCATATAATTGAATATGTATTCATGTATATAAATGATATATATATATATATATAAATGATATATATATATATATATAAATGATATATATATATATATATATATATATATAAATGATATATATAAATGATATATATATATATATATATATATATATATATATATATATATATATATATATATATATATATATATATATATATATATATACATGAACACAGTATAATTATATATACATGAATACATAAAATTGAAATAGATATATTGTTCAATATATATTATTCAATAATGTACAATATTGAACAATGTATATTAAAATAAAAAGAATTATATATTTTTTCAAAAAAGTTTATATGCAGCTGTATTTATTGAATTTTACATACATTTTATTGTATAACAAGAAAATAACTTTCAAAAATTATGTATATATACATTTATATAGTTTGACAACTAAACTTACCATTTGCGGTAAAAAACGGCTCTTAACTACTCTTTGACATATAACAAAACAAATTTAAGTACAGATTATGTCAAAACCATTAAATTTAATTGAGAAAAATCGTTAAATTTGCGGCTTTTTAAAAAAACCGCAAAAGTGCAAATAAAAGACTAGAATGTTTTTATTTTTATTTTTTACTGTTTATATACATCGCCTAACAAATAGGTAGAACATGTAAGGAGTGGTGCTATATCGATGGACAATTAGGTAGAAAATAGTTTGAGTGTTGCTTTTTTATGACCCTTTGCTTCTTATAACAATATGTTTCAATTCATTTTCATGTTTCAATAATTTTTGATAAATTATTTAAAAAATATGTTAAATCAAATTTTAAATTGAAAAAAAAAAAATACCTTTTGTTATTTTTGCTTTCTTCGAGGTCTTGGAACAATTTACTGAAAGTGTGAAAATAGAAAATAATAAAATCTCCTACTAAATAAATCTTAAAACTTTAAAATAACTTCTCACTGAAAAAAAAATTTAAAGCAGCTTATCATAGTTATATATAGATTTAAAACACGGCGGAAATGATTATGAAAATATTTCACTAAAAATTGAATAAATTGCTAAAGCTAATATAAATGTTTTTTTTATTGATAAGTAAACTTTATTACAAGAAAAATCCAACTATATAAAATAAATTTTTTTAAATTTATTTAGAATAATATTTCTAGTATTTTAAATTTAACAAACTTTTTTTCCAATAGACATTTTTAAATATAGACAAATCTCTAGTTACCAACATTAATTTATATCGAAAAAAATGTAGAAGTGGTGTAGAGCTCTCTCTTCATAAGCGAGAGGTTCTGAGTTCGATCCCTACCATGCCCCTGATAGTACAGCGCTCAACTTGTTTCTCTGCGCAGCAGCCTTGTTCATCAAGGTTCATATTTTGGAGTCATAGAGTTGAGAGAGGGTTACAACCACAATTAAATAGCCTTCTCATATATAGTGGCTTTTTTGACCTTGGGGAGGCGAATTAAAATTAAAAAAAAAAAAAATTTTTTTTTTTTAAAGTTTGTACATACTAAAAACAAAATTATCTGTTTCCAGAATTTTCTTTTTGGGGTTCTTTTTTGGTTTAATTCAATTTATTTCAAGTAATATTAATAATAACTGAAATTTTTTTTGCATAATATTAATCAGAATTTAGCACAAAATATTATTTATAAGTTTTTAATTTGAAATTTGAGAAATATAATTCTTTAACTAAACAATGATAGATTTTAAATTGAAATTTAACTTAACTGCAATAGTAAACTATAAGTTTTTTACATAGTTTCATTTTGGTTTGCTCTTATTTTCATTCATCTCCCCCAAAAAAATTAAATTCCAAATAAAAATTAAATTACAATGTTTCATCAAAATTTCCGTAATTAGGATTCATCTGTATTTAAAAGTTTCTTAGGTAAATTATATGACATTTAAGTTAATTTTTTCAAAAATATTTATACATGGTAATTTGTTATGAAATCAGCTTATTAGGAAAAAGTCATGTTAAAATTGTAATGAGAATTTAACTCAGAGTTTATCAGTTTTTTATGGGTAAAGATTTTGGTTTGTTGGTACCCATAAATCTAAAACAACTTAATAGATAAATTCTATCACATATAACTCCCATGTGTAAAATTCTAAATAAATATGATTGTTTTTTATTTCCTAGTGGAAACAATTAAATTAGTAAGAGAAAATCATCCATTGTATAAAAGATTTTTTAAACCTAGTTTGTCAAACACAAGCTATGAAGTCTTTGTGCCCAGTGGTATCAAACTGACTCATCTTGATGTGAAGCTTATGCTTATTATCTATGTTGAAGTTCTTTTTAAGTCTGTGAACCATTATTAAAATATTAAATGTTTCTAAAGTATGTTTAATTTTTGAAAACAATTAAAACATAAAATTTGTTGATATTGTCTAAACTTGTAACTCTGTAGAATTACAAGTAATTAATAATATCAACAGAATGATATTAAATAACAAATAAAAATTATTAAATTTTATTAAACAGCAAACAACAAATAGTCTTATCAAAAAATTTGCGATGCTTGAGAGTTTCATTTGTGTTGTATAACTACCTATTTAATAGTATGCCTGAAAGATGTGTAATTAAAAGAAAAAACAGCAGGTGGATGTTTGTAAAAGCAAAAGTGAAAAATGTTGGCTTTTTTAGTTTTTTTTAGCTTTAAATTTCAATAAAACATCCTTTGCTATAAATTACTTTATTCTATTTTTAATTTTAACATTCATGAACATTTATATGAAAAAGGATTACAGTTGTAATACAAAATATAATTGAAAACAATCATTTATAAATGTTTGATAATCAATCTTATACTTTTCATTACTTAGATAAAGTGTCATAGCATAAAAATAAATATACCAATAACTATGTCCTATATGTAACTGGCTGTAAAGGGAACTAGATCAAGACATATAAAGCAAAACTTTTTAGATTACAATGCAAATATCATAATCCTCAAAAAAGAGAACAATGGATTCATATAATTTTTGAAAAAAAGCAATATGAAACCTGACAAACTTGCAGTTCACTTGGATTAATATGAAATTAGTTGCTTTAATGACCAACAAGTGAGGAGTAAAAGTGTTTCCAGTAACATCTTTTATAGTCAATGATGGTTTAATTAATTAAAGTAAGAATTATATTGATACTTCTGCCAATCCACATTTTCTTTTTAAAGTTAAAATAAACATGCAATTTAAAATTTTTTTTATTGTAAAACTAGATGCTCTATTAAACCACTGTTGTCGAATGCATAAAATCGTAATCTACTTACAAATTTTAAAAGCTATCTGATATTTACATTTCATTTAAATAGATCATTAAAAATTATCCTTGAACAAGTTAATGGGATGCCTGCATTAACATAAACTAATTATAAAAAATATACATAAAAAAATCTTAGGACTTGTGAGTACTTTGTAATTTTAAGATCATATTACAGATGAGTTTAAAGTTTTTTAATAAATATTTTAGTCTAAGATGAGTATTATTCAAGTAATATTCAATAAGTATAACTTATTGAATATTACTTGAAGCATGATTGCTAATGATGTTCCATAATGTTAACAATCCCTGTCAAAAAAATGTCATATTATAAACAATCAAGTTTATATAAAACCACAACTAACGCATCAAGGCGATAACTTATCTAGAGAAGAAATGGAGTATTTTTACTCTGTTTTAAGTTTTATGATTTTCTTATTAGTTGCGTATCATTTAATTGGTGATTTTCAATTTGAGCAAGTTGTCTATATGTTGCATTTGGTTCATTCATGTAATAGCATTTGGTTAAACATGCAAAAGTTAGAGTATTTTGACTGCAGCCTTAATAAAAAATTCCTGATCGCACATCAGTGCAATCATTAAATTTTTCTTTAAATAGCAAACGTTTATTTTGTTTTTACAACGTAGGAATGATCACTCAATTTTCCTTGTTGAAGTTCTAGATTTTTCAAGACACTTTTTAAACAATTGATGCTCTTAGCAGTCATAATTTTTGTGGTCAATGTCTCATAAGCCTGGCTAGATCCAGGCTTATGAGACATTGGTTCATTGTTCTCTCATTTTGCCACATAATGTTTGATGGGCGATTAGAGGCAACAAAATGCTTTCAGTTTTAGCATTAGAATGCAATTTATAATAATTGTAATAATTATAATAATTAAATTATAATAATTATAATAAATATATTTTAATAATTATAATACACTTACTTAGTTAAAGTAGTAGTTTACATTTTGTAATTTTTTATAAATTCAAAATCTTAATAATCAAAAGTTTTTGTAAAACATTAACAATTATAAACAAACCAATAAAGAAAGTAAGGCATATTGAAAGTGAGGCTAATTACAAATTAATTTAAATAATTTTTAACTACTCATTAATTGGGCAAAATTTTTGCCATCGGAAGGTTAAAAATATACTTCAAAGTCAGTATAGTCATGTTTTGTTTTGCTGAATTTGATGCTATAATAATATTCCACTTCAAGCTAATACATTTTTAAAATATAATAATCTGTTTGTTTACAATATAAACTTAACTATTATTTTATTTATATTGTATTCAATATGATGGTGATGCATTGGTAAAGACTTCTGATCATAAACTTTTGTATTCCACTTTACCAAAATTATATTT
>NC_088922.1:24565000-24612500 GCF_038396675.1 Hydra vulgaris | reverse complement strand
ATATATATATATATAAAGTAAAGCAATTATCTTAGGCAGAGAATGAAAATGATGAATGATCTGACAGTGCGCATAAGAGAAGAATAAGGTGGTTTGTGTAGGCTGAACATAAAGATGCAAATAATTGAATATCAGCATATGTAAAGTTTTAGGAAAAAAAAGAATTTAGAAGAAAAGTCATTACAGATGATACGAAAAGCTTCAATGAAAAAAGCAAATGATCAAAATTGTGTATGTATATAAAACAGCATTATGAGAAATGTATAACTTGTGTACAAGGAGACACTAAAATAATGACAAGTTGCTAAGTATAAAACTCTCAATAGTAAAACGAAATTTTTGGTAAATTTAAAATTTTATATACATATGTATGCTAAAGTTTTTTATTTTTTCAAATTTTTAAATATTTTTTCCAGGGTTGTTATCTGTCAAATATGTCTGAGACATATTTTCTGCTGACATAAAATATGTCCCACATATTTTCTGTCAACATATTTTGACATAACTTTATGTCTGAATTATTTTCTGCTGACATATAATGTCAGACATATTTTCTATCGACATGTTTTGACATAATTTTATGTCTGAATTATTTTCTGCTGACATAAAATATGTTAGACATATTTTCTATAGACATATTTTGACATAATTTTATGTCTGAATTATTTTCTGCTGACATAAAACATGTCAGACATATTTTCTATGGACATATTTTGACATAATTTTATGTCTGAATTATTTTCTGTTAACATAAAATATGTCAGACATATTTTCTGTCAACATATTTTAACATAATTTTATGTCAGAACTATTTTCTGCTGACATAAAATATGTCAGACATATTCTACGGACATATTTTGACATAATTTTATGTCTGACATATTTGCTGTTTGATATTCTTGAAGAAAAAATATATCTAACCAATTTATTGCGCATTTCAGCTTAATTTAAAGAGTAAAGTGAAAATAGTCTAACAAATTTGTTGCTTTTTTGCTTCATTAAACTTTTATTTTAATCCCTTTAAGCAAATATCAGTTGTTTCATAAAGGTCTTTTTCTGCCCTTTTTAGCGATGTATCGTTTGATAGCATTGACTAATATTAACTAGTATTGACACATCATTTGATAGTATTTGATAGTATTGATTAGTAGGAATGGCACTTTTACTTCTTTTGATGTAAAAACGCGAATTACTTTTACGCATAAATTATTTTACATAACTCATATAAAAATATATAATTACTTACTTTCAAAAGTAATTCATTTTTTTTTTACATAAATTATATAACGCGTAAAACTTAATTACTTAAGTTAAGTTTTTTAAATGAGTAAGTGTTACTTGAAAAAGAAATTTACTTTTACAAGTAAAAGTTATTTACATTTTTAGTTTTACTTGTAAATGTAACTTACTTTTAATGGTAATTTATGTAAAGTAAACTACTTTAAAAAGTAATTTTGGTTTTAATTACGTAAAAAATTTACATCGAAATGTAATTTACTTTTTAAATGTAAAAAATTTTATTTATGAAATAAACTTACGTAAATAAAATATTTAGAAGACATAACACTTACTTTACAAAGTAAAATAAAACTACATCATAACAACAAATTACTTTTACGTGTAAAAGTAAGTAATTAGCAAAAACAGCTTACACAAAAGTAATTTGAAAAAAATTGTTATTTACTTTTACAAATAAAAGTAATTTTTTTCTTTGAAATTTTATATTTTACTTGGTAAGTAAAAAGTAAGTTATATTATTTACTTTCTCAAAGAACAGTCATTTCATGTTGATTTAACATAAATTTTGAGAGGTAGCGTATTCAAATCTATTGCCTGTTTTTTTTTCACGTATATCGTAAAAAGGGTAGTTCTATTATAATTAGGAGCAAATATAGCCTATACTAGTTGTATAGAGACGAACTCCCTGTCGCATGAGTACTAATAGGGCTGCTAAATAATGATTGATTTTTTATTTCTTTTTGTTTGTTTAGCAGATTAGGTTAATGGTCATAATGAAAGTTTGTCGAGGAAGATGGGGAAAGGGGGCATAATTTCTAAGCTATGGGTAATTCATGCATGTGTAAACCTTCCAGCATTTGTGTAAACTTAATAAAAGTACAAGTTGAAATTGTTTTCAGAGCACTGAAGAGAACTCCACTTTTTTGAATCTTTTTTTTTTTTTAATTTTACTTTATCATTTCGGCTTTACTTTGATATTACTTTATCTTGAAAGCATTTGTGTAGTCCCGATGAACGTGCATGTTAAGTTTGTTTCCTGGGCAAGGAGGTCGTACCCTTACTTTTTTTCTCTAATATTTTATTTTTCTTTAAAGTTGGAGTTTATAACTTTTTAGAAAGAAAGATTTTTTGCATAAAAGCTTTGAAAACATTTTTTTGTTTCAGTATTAATTTCTTTTCGGGAGGAAATAGGTTAGTGGCCCTGATAAAAACTTACCGTAAATGAGCCGGGCATATTTGTAGTTATGCTACTGCTTTTCGCTTCTCTTATTCAGCGTGGTTGTTGTCAGAGCTGTCCCGAAGAAGTCTCTGATTGAGGAGGGGGTTCATATATGTGTTTTGCCAACTAGAGACACACACGCACACAAAAAAAAGGGTCCTCGATATTTGATATTTGCCAACAATACTTCAAAACTTGCCAACTAAATGTACAAATGTACTAACTCAAATGCATATTTAATAGCTTTGGGGTGGGGGATACCCCTCACCCCCATTCGGGACGGCACTGGTCAGCTATGGTCGAAAAAGACACTCATAAATTAAAATTTTTTTTTTTTAATTTATTAATAGCTATTCATAAAACTGTTGTCTGGAATGAACTAAATTCAATTAGTCCATTCCAGAAAACAAGTATTCCTTTATTATTCTATTATCTAACAATTATTAGAGTTGGTCATTTCCAGAAATAACTTTTTATGGTTAGATTGGTTTTTAACAACCACGCTGAATAAAGGAAGCCAAAATACAAAACTTAGAATAAAATTGCAAAATCACATATTTAAAAGCAAGCTTTTTGTTTTTGTTTGAGAACTTTATGTAACGACATGAAGCAAACTCCAAACATTTATATATTCATGTTTATGTAAAGCTTTTCAAAAGTATTGCGATAATCGGAGTCTGCAAAAATAAACCCTTAAAAATGTTGACTTCCCTTTTATGCCATTGGTGTGAGAGTGATGAGTTTATAACATTTATAAACACACTTTTTTATCATTTTAAACTAAATTTAAGTTCATTAACAAGTCTCTAATATCATGCAATAATCTCTTAATGTTCAAAAACTATGAACATATAAATTTTGAGCAACCTCTCCAATTATTTAGGGGATTTAAATGGGATTTGATAATTATCAAATTAAGTTTTTTTTTCAAATATAATTTTGTCATTGGTTTTTTTTTTATTATTATATAAAGACATTCTTTAATACAGTTATGGATTTTTAATTTTTGTAATTTATTATTTTTCTTAATTTGCCGTTACAAATTATTAATTTTCTTTTGTAAAATATACGAAAGGCGGGGAAAAGAAGAAGACAAAAATATCCCTATTGCAATTGGCCTCTAAATATCCGTACATAATAAACACATAAAAAACTTGTCATTAAATATTGATGATCATTTGTTTTTCTGAAGTTTGAGTTTAACAACCTTATTTTAGTTGACAATTATAGTTTTGTATTTTTTGAAAATATATGTAAAAAATTAAAATATATGTATCTGAAGTACCAAATTCTCCTGTTTTAGTATGTTATTTTAGAAAAAGGTGAATCTTTTTCTAAAATAACATACTAAAACAGAAGAAATATTGCATAAATAACAGAAATTTTGAATATTTTTTTTTAACATATAAATAAAAAGGTTAAAAAAAATTTTATCTATGAAAATATAAATTAAACAAAATACATGATTTAACTTTAAATGGATTTAAATACAAGTATTGCGTGATATTATACCACATTAAAAGCTATGTAAAAAAGTTTCATAATTTGAAAATGCGGCGTATTCTTTTATTACCAAACCTATTAAAGTTACTTAATCAACAGCATCTTTAACTAATAGTATTATTAATAGCTACGTACGAATGAAGTCTTTAAATGTGTTGTTAAAAACCATATTAAACTCATTTAAAGACTTAATGGTAACCAATAATATAATGATGTCTACTTGCGTAAACTCTGAGATGTAATATTATGATTCTGAAAAACCAATGATTTTGGTTAATAAATATACTTTTGGTAAATAAAACATACTTAAGTGGCAAACTCAAGTATGTTCTTGTTTATATCACATTAGAATGTTTAGGAAAATGTAAAAAAGTTTGTACATGCGACGGTTCCTTTTATCAACAAACCAATTACAATTAATTAATCAATAGCCTCTTTTTTAACTAATAATATTATTATATAGTTACGTACAAATGAGGTTTTCTAAAAACCTTTTAATGTGTTGTTAAAAACCACATTAAGCATCAAACTAAAGACTTTTGGATAACCAAATAGCCAATAACACAATGATGTCTTTAATAATTACATCAATATTATATCTCAAAGTTTACGCTCGTAAATTATGAGATGTATTATTAATATAATTATGTAAACGCAATAATTTTGGTCAAAATGGTTTTTATAAGATTTTATATTAAATTTTCTTTAAAATTATGCAATGTTGTGGTTTAAACAAAAACATACTAAGTAACAAACTTAAGTGTGTTCTTGCTTATCACATAAGAATGTTAAGAAAAAGATTGAAACAACCACTTCATTTGGCGAGGATGTAAACTTGGTGTAAGAGAACAAAAACAATAAAAATTACTAATTTGTTGCCCTCACATTTGTAGTAGGGATGGTAAATGTTTTAGGGCATTTTTGTATCCAGGCTCTTATCACCACAATTTTTATTTCTTTATCTACTTATACTTTATCTACTTATCCTTTTTACGCTACAGCTTGGGATATAGGTATTAGACATACGTGGCCAGGGTTCCCAATTACTGTTTCTCTGGAGCGATAACCATTCTAAAAAAACAAACAGAAAAAACTCTTTAAATATATCTTAGTGCTTCTAAACCTTTCGGTTCTTGGTTTAGTTGCTTGTGGGACTGTAAGTTTTGCTTATACTGGCCTTGCGGTAGCTAGGTCACTGATACTTCACGCAGATAAAGATATAAGACTTTTAGAGTCAAAGGATATTATTGAGCAGGTGGACTTTTTTTGTATCAAAGTGGCGAAAAATCTTTACAAAAATAATGAGTCCTCTTAATAAAGTTCGGGGCTCCTTAATCTTCAGGCCATGGTGTTATAGCTCCTATAATTCAGGACAAGTTTAAACTTTCCTCAGTTTTTAAAAAATAAATGCATTTACGCAAAAAAATTGTAAAAAAAGACTAACAAAACAAAAAAGACTACGCCCATTATTTTCTTTTCTAATAAACTACCCTTTCTGAGTCTCCCATGGGTATATCCGCCTTCTGCTAAATGCCTTATTTAAGCTTTGTCTAAATTCCAGACCTTTCGAATGGTTGGTCAGAGAGTGAGTATTTTTGAGACAGTTTGATTCAGAAAAGGGTTATAATAGTTAAAACTATCATGGACCGGATCTAGAGAGAGTTTTAATCATGGGTGGAAACCTATTATTGATATTTTCAAACTTTACAGGGAAGAAATACCTAAAACCGCACAAATCGAATGTTACGGCAAACTAAATGTTAGTGCCTTAAAGTTTTACTTTTTTGCATTTCTTTTATACAAGATCATGTCAAAGTTATCTTAAAATATAAGTAAATTTATTTGCTTACTTTATATAAGTTACTTTTAATTTACTTTACAATTTATATAAAATGTAAGCTTACCTAATTTAAATTTTATTTTATGTACAGAGCCGGAACCAGCTTTTTTCGGTCTTTGAGATAGCTAACTTCCAGACATGGAGCAAACGCCAAACATTTATATGTTTATACTTATGTCAAATAAGGATGCTTTGCAAAAAAATTGCAATGATTGGAGGCTGGGAACAAAAAAGACCTAAATTTTGTGCCCCCTCCTGCCCCAAACGTGAGAGCAAGAAGTTGATGAAATATTTTTTGTACTGTTCTCAAATAGACTTATATTCATCGATAAATTTTAAGTTTCATAGTATTATCTTTCAGCGTTCAAAAATAATGACCATATAAAATTTATAACCCCCTCAAATTGAGGGGGGTTTAAACTTTATACGATCATAACTTTTGAAAGCTAAAATATTTTACTATGAAATTTTAAATTTATCGATGAATATTAGTCTAGTTAAAAACAGTACAAAAAATATTTCATCAACTTGTTGCTCTCACGTTTGGGGAAGGGGAGGGGGGTACAAAATTTGGGGCTCTTTGTTCCCAGCCTCCGATCATCGCAATTTTTTGCATAGCATCCTTATTTGACATAAGTATAAACATATAAATGTTTGGAGTTTTCTCCATGTCTGGAAGTTAGCTATCTCAAAGACCAAAAAAAGCTGGTTCCGGCTCTTATGTAATTTATTTTTAATAAAGATTTGTTATTACTTTTAAAATAAAAAATTCCTACTTAAAAAATATTATTTTATTTGTAAATTTAATTTACATTTGGTAGCATATTACTTTTATGTAATTTACTTTCATATGCAAGTTATAATATAATTTTTTTTTAATTAGTTACTTTTATAGGTAAATGTAAATTACAGTTTGAGGAACTTTTATATTATGTAATGTAATTTTCAAAAGTAATTAACTTTTAAATGTAAAAGTAAAATAGCTTTTCACGTGATTTACTTTTACATGTAAAAGTAAATTACTTTTTGATGTAATCTTCTTTTACATAACTTTTTTTTGAAAGTAAAAAATCTTACTTTAAAAAGTGAAAGTCGTTTCAAAAAAATAAGGTACTTATACGGAAATGTAAATTTACATAAAATGTTTCAAATTACTTATATAATTTTGATAAAAATTAACTTACTCAAGTAAGTAAAAAAACAGTGAGTAAAAGTGCCATCCCTATTGATTAGTATTGATTAATATTGGCAATTTCCATTATCAGAATGTAAAAACCATCTCAAGCTGAGTTTTTATTACTGAAAGTGGTTTTTATTAGTATGAATAAACTTAAAATTATTTTTTTGATTAAAATAATAATAAAAAAACACTGTTTCAGTTATTTTTAATTAATAGTTGATCCTGAAAAAGATTTTATTTTGAAAAATTGAATTCAAAAGATTCTATGAAAAAAACGGATCACATAATTTCAAAAATTTTGTGCCAAATTAAAATCGCTTAAGCTAAAGAATTTGAAATACTTCGCAAAAATTGTATTCAGCTCATTTAATTCATATTAAGAAGACAAACCGGTAATAATTTATAACTAATTTCGAATAATATTCTTATAGTTATAACAGTTACGATTTTTTTAACAATAAAATAATTGAACCTGTCATTGTGAAAAGGACACAAGTCCATTTATTTAAACTATTAAAAATTAACAAAACATTGTTTTTAATAAAATAATTTCTACACTGCTAATGAAATTAAACATAAAAGTAGATAAATCAAGAACGTATATAACTTATGTAACTTTTATTTTTTATAAAAAAATATAAATCATACAGAAATTTTTAATTTAAATTTATTAACTAATTGTTAAAAGTTTTGGACTTGTGTCCTTTTCAAAATGATAGGTTCAATTGACAATTCCTCAAAAGTTTTCATAATGAAAAATGAAACCTCAAAAGATTCTAAGGAGACAAAATTGAATCTCAAAAGATTCTATTGCAAATCAAGAGACCTTGTAGAAAAACAGTTGTTTGACTAAAAATAAATGAGAATTGTTTTTAAATAAGTTTTTTAAACGAATTTTATTTTATCAATTTAATCCAGATTGTTTTTTACCACCATGATAGAGTTTAAGAAATCATTCGAAATGCGAGTACATAGATGGCTATAAACCAAAGCGAATCCAGAGAAATCACGTTCAACTTTTACGCTGGAAACGCTGTACCGTAAACTACTTGCGAAATTTCATAGAGCCGATCCCATTTTGTTTTTTGATTTCTCTTCCAGTAAGCAAGAATGTTGAATTCAACGTCTAATGTCACTCGCGCTTCATTAAGAGCCCATTTTAAAATTAGTTGACGAATATCTTCATCTGATTCTGAAGACGCATTAACAATACCTTGCCTTGTTCCTCCTCCAGTATATTCACTGAAACGAAGTAGTTTTTCAGCTTCAACATCTTCTGCGTTCATCGGAAGTATATCTTCAGAAGTATTTGATAAATATGAAGCATTTAATTATATGGATTCTTCTGTTGATAAAGAATTTGACTGTTCTTGTCGAGTGCAAAGTTTTTGATGGATTTTGATCAACTGTGTGATTCCTCTATTCAACAGTTCTGTATTAAACAGTTGATGACCCGATGTAAAGCAAAATCTAGGATCCAGAACTAAAGCAGCAATAAATGCTTCACATTTAAAAAAAACTTGTTCTTGTGTATTAATTGTGTTGGTCAGTAACAATTTTAATCCCAAATCACCTGCTGGAACGTCCTTGATTTCTATTTTCATTTGAATCCATCGAACGTAGAATTCACTCATTGATAATTTTGGTGATTGAAAATCCATCATGGCCGAATGTATTGGTAAAAATGCATTGAAATATTCATCTATTAAGCTCCATGATGCATCATTTAACTTTAACTTGTCGTGTCTTATCCTTTGATATGATTCTGCGTTGGTATGAAAATCTTTTATCATCAAAAAAGTGGAATCACAACGAGGTGCAATGTCTATATGAAGCTTTTTTAGATTTTTATATGTTTGAATATATGCTACTTTTTTGGATTCAATAGCAACCTTTCTTACGTCCTTGGCAGCTAGCTGACACACATGTGCGCCACAAAACATGGCTGAACAGATCAATCCAACCGATTTTTTAACGCAAACAGTGTGGGCTTCACTATAATTTCCTTCTTCATTCTCTAAAGCGCCAATATCAATTTCTTCATCTTCGAAATCTATAAATTTGTTACCATAAATTTCAAGGATTACTTTCATTTGATCTTGTGCATTTTGGAGAATATTTGAAGCCTTCATCATATTCTTTCCCTGATCTGTGCAAGTTGTGTAGATATCATTAGCACATTTTCCAATTTTTCCAATCACATTTTCCAATTGACCAGCCAAAATTTCGCCAAATTGTCGACCTTCTTGAGTAATTATGCCTAAGGTTCTGTCAACTATTTCCCCGTCCTTGATATATCTGCAACTAACTCCAAACACGTTTCTTCCATATCGCGACACACTATCAAACATCAACAACATAAGAACATTTTCAGTTTCTTCTCTTATTAGCGAAAAAATATTTTCACATGCATGTTGAATGTAGCGTTTCATGCTGTGACGATTTATAAAAATATTGAATTTTTTGAGTGCATTTTTTACTAAAGACATTTGTCCAATTTCATCAGCAGATGCTAAAGACAAGTTACGGCGTACCATTAATCAAATCATTTCTCCAATTAATTGATTTACACCAACTTCTAGCTTGATTCGTTTAATTAATTGAATTTCATCGTCGTTTCGATGCCTTGTAGCTGGGGTAGCTTCAAGTTATTCAATTTCGCCGGCTTTTTCTTTGTGTTTTCGAAGAAGGTGATCTTTGAGGTTACTTAATTTGTCTTTGTAAAACTTTTTGCACATTTTACATTTTCCTTCTTCTTTATTTATTTCAAACTGAGTTTTCACTTGTTCATTTAATAAATTACTCTCCATTTTTGACTTTAAATCGTAAGGAAAACAAAATAAATAATTATTAAAATATATATTTCACTTAAAACATTTTATGCAAGTTTATGGCAGTTAACTATGCAATTATAATGCGATTGTCAGTTTTTTTAATGATAAATGTATCATAACTATTATAACTATAAGTATATTATTTGTAATTAGTTATAATCAAAAGAATAATTTTAAGTTTAGTCATACTAATAAAAACCACTTTCAGTAATAAAAACTCAGTTTGAGATGGTTTTTAGATTCTTATAAGGGAAATCGCCAATACTAATCAATACTAATCAATACTATCAAAAGATGATGCATCAATACTAGTCAATATTAGTCACTACTATCAAATGATGCATCGCTAAAAAGGGCAGAAAAAGACCTTTATAAAACAACTGATGTTTGCTTATAGGGATTAAAATAAAAGTTTTATAAAGCATAACTGATTGCAAAGCAACAAATTTATTAGACTTTTTAGAATTTATTATAGAATTTTATTTTTAGAACTTATTATAGAATTATTATAGAATTATAGAAATTATTATAGAATTAGAATTTGTTAGACAAAAGCAACAAATTTATTAGACTATTTTCACTTTACTCTTTAAATTAAGCTGAAATGCGCAATAAATTTGTTAGATTGAAATAAAATAATATGTCAGATATAAAATTATGTCAAAATATGTCAATAGAAAATATGTCTGACATATTTTATGTCAGCAGAAATTAATTCAGACATAAAATTATATCAAAATGTGTCCATAGAAAATATGCCTGACATGTTTTATGTCAGCAGAAAATAATTCAGACATAAAATTATGTCAAAATATGTCGATAGAAAATGTCTAACATATTTTATGTCAGCAGAAAATAATTCAGACATAAAATTATGTCAAAACATGTCGATAGAAAATATGTCTGACATTATATGTCAGCAGAAAATAATTCAGACATAAAGTTATGTCAAAATATGTCTATAGAAAATATGTCTGACATTATATGTCAGCAGAAAATAATTCAGACATAAAGTTATGTCAAAATATGTCTATAGAAAATATGTGGGACATATTTTATGTTGGCAGAAAATATTTCTAAAAATATGTTGACAGATCTGCCAGACATATTATGTCGTAAAAACCCTGATTTTTTCATCACAAGATTTTTTGAACATAATTTGAGATTCTTGAGATTATTTAAAAAAGTTATTTAAGCTTTCCAGATTGCAATTATAAATATTCCTCTTACAGAGCTCGAATCAGGTTTATTTTATTTAAGTTGAGTTTAAGCTGAAATTATACTTATTTTTAAATTAGGTGATCACCAATTATAATATCTCGAAATGATTCCAGTCTTTAAACTTTTAGCGTTTTAAAATCCTAAACTCTGTTTTGATCACAAACTCAATAGCTGTTAATCAATAAAAAATATTTATATTGATCTTAAATTATGATATAAAACCATAGTATTACTATTACTTTTATTATTATCAAAAATTTAAACTTTAATATTTTAATTCGTTTTACAAATCATCAGATGAAACTAGAAAAATAAAGCAGGATAAAGTACGATATAATTATCAAAAATCACAACAGTTTTAAGGAATCACAACAGTCTAAAGGAATTTAGCGGTAATCAAATATTTTAAATAAAATAAAAAAATTGTGAAGTAAGATATAAAATACTTTTATATCTTATTCAATATTTTCCTATAAATTAAAAGCTTGTAACTCTCTAATGCAGATAAGTATAAAAAATTAAAAAAAAAAGGACTTTGAAAATATAAAAAAAAAACTAGTTTAAACCTTTTCTAGCTATTTTAAAACAAAACAAAAAAACTCTAATGAATTATTTTAAAATAAATCTTTTTTATTATTATTTTTATTATCAATTAATTAATCTCTAGTTTAAAAAATTTAAATATTTTATTTTTTAAACTAGATTTATTAGGTGGTTGCGGGTTGCAATATATTTCCAGATATTGCAACCCGCAACCACCTAATCCAAGCATGCTAAGGCATCGTGAACTCTCTGAAATGCTAAGGCACCGTGAACTCTCTAAGAAGCTAAAACAAAGACAAATGTTTTTTATACATCCAGGTGGAGAGATACTTAGATGTTATTGCTGCAGTTCTGTAAGTTAAATTGCTAACTGCGTATATAGCATTTGGTTGTAGATTCCAAAAGCACATTAATATGCAGAAGAATCTCCATTTTGTATAAATAGTTTCAGATTTAAATAAATATGGTTTCCGCTCCGATTTAAAAGGAAATTAGATTATGAGATATCCACAAAATCAGATATCCGCAAAATCAGGCATCTGATTCAGTTTAAACACACCAGACCAAATATCTGGTTTTTTTGCTTACCCCTCTACTTTTAGTCATTTTACTTCTTAACTTTTAGAAAATGTTCTAAAACTATTGAATTTGACAGCAGATGTTTTAACTTTTATGTAACAACCTGATACTTGTAGCTTTCACCAGTTCCAAAATTTATAATTTTGGGGATAACAGGGTTGGTGCAAAGAGGTGAACAGACACTAACTATGTGTAGACACTATGCGCTAATCCACAAACTTTAAAAGCAACTAGATATATTTTAACCTGATGCTGTCACTTTAGATTATGAAAAGATGGTCTATGATGATAACTGAAATCAATCTAGAAAAACATGATCCACCCAGCAAAAAAAAAAGAAGATGATCCACCCAGCAAAAAAATAAAAGATGATCCACCCAGCAAAACAAAATAAAACCATTAGCTGCACATTTCATCTGATTTCAAAGTGTTTTATTGCTTACACAAAGAAAAAATGTTTGAAAAAGGTGAAATAGAATTAATACAAGCAAGCACTTTAAAAAGATTGTTTATTTTTAAGTAGCTTTTTAAATTATATATAGTTTATTATATTAGGTGATAATTTGGTGCAATCATATAATCAGTCTATTTAATTTGTTTATATAAACCTTGTTATTTTTTAATCTTTTTAAAAAAAACTAAACTAAAGAATGTGTCAAGTAATAAAATATTTTGTATTAATCATTTTAACAGTCAAAGTCTTTTTTTTGTATCAAACCATTTATAAAATGGAACTTAGTGTCACTAAGTACTAATAGTATTAGTGATAATGTTCACTTGAGTATAAGTAAGTGTATTGAGTATAATGTTGCATTATTTTAGGGTGTTAATTTTGTTTTCAACCAAATAACTTATTTAGGTCAGTATTATTATGTAGATTAAAATAACAACGAAAGAAACATTGATTAGTTTTTTTTTAAAGTTTATATTTTATATTTTTTGCTTATATTTATCATTTAATTTAATTAAAGAATATAAATTTGTTTAGTTAAATGATGTTTTGTTTTAAAAAAATAAGTTTTTTCTTTTTTTTATAAAGAATTTTTGTTATGTTTTACTTGTAAATGAATTTGTTGAAAAGATATATTGTGTTCCTTTTTCTTTACGATTCATACTTTGTTAATTGTAAATTAATTTTGTTGAAAAGATATACTTTGTTCCTATTTGTTGACAAATCATGATTTGATAATCGGAAATAAATTTTGTCATAAAGTTATAAATTTTGTTACTTTTTCTTAACAAATAATAGTTTGTTAATTGTAAATAAAAATATATACTTATATAAGTGAATATATACTTTTATTTTGTCATAAAGTTATAAATTTTGTTACTTTTTCTTAACAAATAATAGTTTGTTAATTGTAAATAAAAATATATACTTATATAAGTAAATATATACTTTAATTTTGTCATAAAGTTATAAATTTTGTTACTTTTTCTTAACAAATAATAGTTTGTTAATTGTAAATAAAAATATATACTTATATAAGTGAATATATACTTTTATTTTGTCATTAAGTTATAAATTTTGTTACTTTTTCTTAACAAATAATAGTTTGTTAATTGTAAATAAAAATATATTCTTATATAAGTAAATATATACTTTTATTTTGCATTTTATTATTTTGGTAAAAATTCCTTCTGATTTAAAACCTCAATTACTATAAAATTAAATGCCAATTACATTATTGTAATTAAACGTGCCAATTAAATGTATGGGGAGGGGTTTTATGGGAGGAGTAAGGGGAGGGATTTTTATGGGAGAGCCAACATTTTATAAAAGGCTAAAATTTCAAAAAACACCTTTAGAAAGTATGCAATTGTCATGTCAGAGATACTTATGTTATTAGACTGATATTTAAAGAGTTTATATAATCAATTAAAACTCTTTAAATATCAGTCTTTTCAGTATTTTTTGTTTTGCAAAGTAAACAATCTGCACCTCTACAGATGAAAGCCAAATTATCATTCAGATATTTTTTTCCTTTTTTCAAACATAAACAATTTGCATTAGTATCAAATTTATCATAGTAATTTTTTTTATTAGATATTATTTTCCTGAAACTAATTATATAATATCTTATGATAAAATATATAATATCTTATGATAAAATATATAATATCTTATGATAAAATATATAATATCTTATGATAAAATATATAATATCTTATGATAAAATATATAATATCTTATGATAAAATATATAATATCTTATGATAAAATATATAATATCTTATGATAAAATATATAATATCTTATGATAAAATATATAATATCTTATGATAAAATATATAATATCTTATGATAAAATATATAATATCTTATGATAAAATATATAATATCTTATGATAAAATATATAATATCTTATGATAAAATATATAATATCTTATGATAAAATATATAATATCTTATGATAAAATATATAATATCTTATGATAAAATATATAATATCTTATGATAAAATATATAATATCTTATGATAAAATATATAATATCTTATGATAAAATATATAATATCTTATGATAAAATATAGTATCTAAAGATAAATTGACGATTCCAACCCATAGGCATTTAATTTTATAGTAATTGTTTAAAAAGAAAACCTTAATTATACTATTTTTTGGCCCTAAAGGTAAAATTAAAATTTTTCTGTGAAAAAACTGCTCCATCTTTTTTGATGGTGCCATTACCATCATTTAAAGCCTAATTTGAAATGTTTTGGAAATTCTAAGCAGTCTCTGATAGTTAGAAGGTATGTCATTTCCAAAAATGTGTTTTTGTGATATTTCTTTTTTTGTTTGTTTGTAAAATAACAAACAAAATAACAGACAAAATAACTTAAAATATTGCAAATTATATGAATCAGGAAAAAAAGATGAAGGAAGCATATCCCAGAACTGATGTTGGAGGAAAAAAACTAAACGAATAAGAATTTTTAGAGCACTTAGGCTAAGTCAAAGTAAAAGGATGAGACTTAATTGAATGACGAGTAACTCGAAAATGAATTTGAGTAGATGGCACAGGAGACGCTAGCTCTTTGGAGCAGTGCCCATTATAGTATTTGTAGAAAAGAGAAAGAGAATCAACATTATGATAATGTGATAATGATTGGAGGTTGGCTGCAAGAGCAGGTCCAACTATGTTTACAAGGCATTTTTGCACCTTATCTAAAAAAGAAAGGGTATCATTGGAAGATCCGCCCCAAATATGGCAATGGTATTCCATACAAGAACTAATTCGAGATTTATAGAGATAAAGAATAGAATCTGGAGTAGGAAAGTGGCGGGCATGATAAAGAGATGCAACCTTAGCAGATGCTAATTTTGCAATCAATTTAATATATGGTTTCCAAGAATGATCAGAAGTAAGAGTTAATCCTAAAAGATGAAGAGTAGATGGCTCATCGAGTACATTACCGTTCATAAGTATAGGAAGATCTAGATTATTGCGATAATGATTAGCTGAAAAAAATTGAGTTTTATCTGAGTTTAAGTTCACCAGCCACTGAGAGTCCCATGCTGTAGCAGAAGTGAGATCCCTTTCAAGCTCAAATGCCCCCTCCAAGCAATCAGAGAATGTTGGCTTCTTATCAAGACAAGAATAAATTGTAGTATCATCAGCAAACAATCTCACCTTAGATGTGAGATTTTCTGACTTAATGTAAATTTTGGGTTAAGAGCATTTTGATCAGAAATAACATCAAAAAGTGTGCAGTCTTGAGATGAAGGAGAGCAATATAGAACAAAGAGAAAGGCGATAGAGTGAAATGGTGCTATAGGAAAGCACATAAAAGAATAGTCTGTGGATTCAAGCCTAGTTTCCCGACAAATAGGTGAATTCTTACAAATGTAAATGCTGTGATTTCTTCTCATGTATTATCAGTAATGGGACAATAAGACCTAGCAAATCTTGATTAGTTTCTTTACCCTTATCAGAAACACAGAACATAATGATCTTGATGCATTTGGTGAATAATTTTGCCACATTGTCATGTTTTTACTATCTGGAACTAATCTGGATGGCATATTAGTTTGAGGGGAATCAGATATTGAAACGTTTCATTTGCTTTCAATCATTTCTGTTAATTTTATTGATGCTTGTTGCCCTGCTTCACCACAACCATTTTTAAAACACATTTAAATACACTTTTTACACTTGATACTCATTATCATCTACTGAAATAATTTAAAAATCTTTAATTATATTTAAAACAGAATCAATTGCCAATCTTTCAAATTTTTTGTATTGAACAGAAACACCTTTTGCATCCAAAACATGACTAATTGTAAGACAGTTATTTTCTTCTGTAAAATAGATGCTTTTTGAAGCAAAAAAAAATGTTCAATTTTTTTATTTGCTCCCTGTGCATGAGAATGCAATAAAGCTATGGATTCATCTGTGTTAAAGATATCTATTGTTTCCATATGGTTTTTTTAAAGTGCATTGCCAACATGAGCAATGGTCTTATTATTTTGTGTATTAACTTTATATAAGAGATAACCGAATAACTGGTTATTATTCAACTCTGGGCATTCATTAGTGATTAAGTTGTTTATATAATTGACAAGATGTCCTCTCCTTTTTCAACTTTTCATCAAGTTCTATAAATAATTTTCTTGTTTTTTAACCCAACATTTTGTTACATGTAAAAAAGTATGATGCAAGTGTTTCTTGAGTCATTGTACTTTGCAATTCATTCTTAATATGCTCTAACTTTGATAATTATCATTCTCCTGAACAGTTGGTCAACGTTAGGTAGTGAAAAATGAACAAATAATTTTGATGTTGGGGAATGCACATTAAATTCCATTCCTGTGTAATAATGTTGTACAGAACGTTGTTTAATGATGTTGTACAGAAAAGCAGTGAAACGAAACTTATCTCTAGGGGAGAAATAATGCTTGGGTATACCCCCATCATTTGATTGTTGCTTTTTAGTATACACTCATTTTGCTGCGCAATGATATACCACACAAGACAAACGCATTGATCATATACTTATCAAACTGGTTGCGAAAGTTTTCCACATATTGCTGTAGTGATTTATTGATGCCCACACAAGTGCTAAGAGACACATTCTACTCCTGTAAATTGAGAGAAATAATGTAAACTAAAGAGCTAATGTTTTGCCTGTTTACATAATAATGTGTGTAAACAAACAAAAATGATTTTAAATGGATTTTTATACTTATTGAATAGTATTCTTACAACATAAACACCTGTAGTTTTTTACTTGTGTTATAAAAGCGCTGTAAGATTGTAGGACCTTGTCTCAAAACTCCAGCATCAGTGAAAACTCAAACTCTTACATCTTCTGACTAAAACTTCAACCTAGCAGTCTTAAATCTTCTTTGTTGTTTCTGTCTTCTTAAATGGCATCTAGTGTGTATAAATCAGAAATGACTTCCTATGTCTGAAAAACATTTCACAACAGCTGAATCATTCTAACGTAAAACAAGGATTGAGGTGTGTAGAAACCGAGAAGAACATGTATATGTTCTGTACAATACTGAATAACCTGACTGCTTTCAATGGCAGCGCATCCAACAAGGTTCAAAGAACATGGTATACATGGAATAAACTTGGCAATTGGGTTTTTTGCATGACGATTTCACTAATTGTAGCACCCAGACACATTTGCAGCATTGTCATGATGTTGACCATGACAGAAAAGTCAATTTTTCAGACCCGCACAAATTAAGGTTTAAGATAAATATAATTCGCCTGTGATTTTCCAATGCAAGAAAAGTCAAGAATCATTCCACTAGTACTCCATCAGTTGGTAACACTTATTACAAAATGACTGTCAATTGGTCATCATGTGATCTGTAGGGTGTTCAATCCACAGAATGAAGTTCTTTCCTATTTGGGAGATCATCTCATCAAAAATTGCTATTGAGATGTATGAGGGGTTTTCTTTGCCATGGCTGCTTCCAGTTTCATGATTCTTAAGTAATAGCGATTGTTTAGCAACCCAAAAGTCTTATTAGAGAGTTTAAGCATATAAGCGTTATCTTAAGGTAGTGGTAGGAATACAAAAGAATTTCTTGTAAATAATTAATAAGTCTTAGGGAAACTTCTGTTCTAACGAATTGCGTTTAAAATGTCTTATTTCTTACCACTGCTTAAAAACGTATGCTACATGAGTAATTAATGAGTTTAAAACTCATACTTTTGTTTTGAGTGATTTGTTTTAATATTTTTGAAGTTAACATCTCTTGTAACTCCCAATCCTGTCAACTTTAAATTTATAGTAAACTTTGATGCAGATTTTCTAATAAGATCGATTTGATTGTTTATAGTGTAGATTTTTTTTGGAATTGTTCTTGGATTTGTTTTTGAAATTGTTTTTAGAAATACTTTTAACTTAAAAATAAGTCATGAATAATAAATGAATTGAAAAGCGCATGTTGAAAGTTTTTCACTCTTAATGTTTTTAAATTTGCATGCTAGAGTTTGTTATCACACTGCCCTGAGATATCCTATGTATACTTAAAATCTCTATTCGTTACAATTTACCATTCAATTTTTAATGTTTTCAATATATTGCCAGATTGCCGTTTTCAATGACAATGAATAAAAGTGAAAATCAAATATTTAATAGTTTTTACCTTAAAAACCTTGCTTTTAAAGAATGCAGCAAGCTTTATGTTGCATGTTGAAGAGCAAGTTTGGTAAATATTTTAATTTTCAAAACTGATAAACATTCTTTACAAGGTATGGGAGTTAATGCAAGGTAAAGTAATTAATAAACTATACACTGATATTGTTTTTACAAATGTTCTCAACAAAATTTTAGACTAACCTTGAAAACATATATAGAAATAAAATCAATAATAAATAATAATAAATATTTGTAATAACAATTTATACATTTATTAAATTATTACTTAAAAAATTAAATATTATAACAATAATAATGATAACAAACTATTTAAAATGTTTTTAAGTCTCCGTAAACGAGAACAAAACTAAATTTAATTTACGCCACATAACTGTAATTTTA
Organism: Hydra vulgaris; assembly: GCF_038396675.1. Taxonomy (NCBI): domain Eukaryota; kingdom Metazoa; phylum Cnidaria; class Hydrozoa; order Anthoathecata; family Hydridae; genus Hydra; species Hydra vulgaris. The sequence goes on along the minus strand of NC_088922.1, from coordinate 24,593,333 downwards.
CCTAATATTTTACATACAGTATTTTAAATATATATCTATATTTTACAAATCATATCTTTGCAACACAGTAAATGGTAAATGTAGTGTTTTAATACATTGCATGGTAGTATATACAGCCCTCGGAATTAGGAAAAATAAGGTCAGCAATAATTTGTCGACCTTAATCTGTGTGAGATCGGCATCAGGTTGGCAGAAAAAATATAAAACAAAGGTTTGACCATAAAACATAGAAACGAGGTTGGCAATTTTTTGCAGACCTCAAACGCTTCTAGGTCAGCAGTTAGGTCAGCATTGCCAAATGCCGACCCTATTTCCAAGGGTTGTATATATTATGTTTTAATACACTGTTTAATGGTAAAATCATGTTTTAATACACTGTATAATGGTAAATACCATGTTTTAATACATGACATTGTATAATGAGTAGAAAAAGTTAATATATGTACGAATAACCATTTAAACTTTTATTGAAAAACTTTTATTGAAAAACTTTTATGTTAAACTTTGATTATGTCTCAGTGTGATTAAGGTTTTTAATTATACCTTAGTATGATTAAGGTTTCTGATTATGCCTCAGTGTGCCTAATGTTTTTAATTATGTTTAAGGTTTTTAATTGTACCTTGGTGTGATTAGGGATTTTGATTATACCTCAATATAATTATAGTTTTTAAATAATACCTCAGTATAATTAAGGCTTTAATTATACCTTGGTACAATTAAAGTTTTAAAATATTAAATTTACTTAAAAACAAGCAAACTTATTAAACTTCTTTTTTGTGTGCAAATTTCAGTTTTTATTTTTGTAGTTACTCTATTGTTTACTATTCAGCAGGTTTTATTACTTATATTAGAAGTTATTACAATCAGCAGGTTTTATTTAGTAAGTGACCAGGGCCCCGGCTGAAAATGAGACTTTTTTAAACCTGGCCCCTCCCCAGGCAAAACTATAAGATTCAGCAGGGTTTGAAAAAAATTTATATTACTTTATACATTATAATTTTATGCTTACATTTACTAAATACTGGCATATACTTATGTATTTTCAAACTCTAATTTACTTCTAACAAGATTGCAAGCAACCACTATTAAGTTATGAATTACTTTAAAATAGAGAATAAGTAAAAATACTAGGAAATGGTTAACTGAAGACTTGAAAAGTTATAGGTTATTTATAAAACAAAAGCATGAAGATGGCTAACAGTTTTTTTGATGTGCAACGAAAAAAACTGGATTAATAAAAGTTTTTATAGCATGAATGGACAGATACTGTAAAAGAATGCAACTTTTTGAATAAGAAACAAGCAAGAATGAGTTTTTGTTTATTTTAATAGAGATGATAGCTTGTTTGAGCATTGACCATGATTGTATCTGCAGAAAAAAGAAAGAAATGCAACCTTACACAATGGAAGAGTGGCTCAAGCTTGGTAGATAAAGAAAGTCTAATTTATTATTATTTTATGTTAATTCACCTTCCCAAGGCTGAAAACACCACTACAGACAAGGAGGCTACTTAGTTGTGGTTATAACCCTCTCTCAACTATATAACTCCAAAACACAAACCTTGACAACCAAGGCCAATGCACAGAGAAACTAGTTGAGCGCGGTACTGCCAGGGACATGGTGGGGATCAAACTTGGTACCTCTCGCTTATGACGCGAGCGTTCTACCACTACACCACGACCACATTACATTTACAATGTGCTTTTAGACTTTGTCTGAGAGTAAGAGGGTTGTTATTCCTCAATATAGGAATACCAACATTATTGCAATATTTTTTTGCAATAAATAAATAAGTTTTGTTGTCTAACAAAAATTGCAGATTTTAAGTCCAGAATTTAAATCCATAAGCCACAGCAAGCCAAAGCAAGTTAATGATATTGTTGAAGACTAAACAAAAGTCTCTAGAACATAACATCTGATATAAAATATAAGATTTAATAAACTGAGAATAACAGAGCTTAACATCAGACTGGACCTTTTTACCTTGGCTTCTTGGAATAATAAAAGGACATTTGTTCTTCAGAGAGATGTTCTTGTAAAAAAGATGAAATAAATGATTAATAAAGCAACCGCTTAAGTTGGTGAAAAATATGGAGTAGAATGAGGTTTGACTTAAAATTAATAAGTAGAAATAAAAGCTTCAAAACTTTTAGTCCAGAAGAAATAGAAGCTTCTGACATTCACTTTATGCATACATATAATGGACATAAACATATATGTTTGCTATATATTTAGATGCTGGCATACAATATCCTTTCATATTTATATAAACTTTTTATATGGTGTAGTATTTGCTGAAAGAGAAGAAGGTTATGATGATGATGGTAATGATGATGATCATGTTGATCATAATGATGTTTATATGTGCTTATATATACAAAATATAACATAAACTTTGAATAAAAAAAAATACTTCAAGATGTATAAATGTTTATGCAGCCCCGGTCACAAACCCGGCCCTGGCTATATTTCATGAGACCCGGCCCCAGCCAAATATCAACCCTGGTAATTTACTAGTTTTATTACTAATCTTAGATGTTATTAGCAGTTTGTTGTTGCTGACAATTTCATCTGTTGTTACTGAAAATCCAGTTTATTGTTACTGGTATTAAAATAGTGAGTAATGTTTAACTGGTAATTTTTGATAGAAAAACAATCATGGATTAAGATTTTTTCATTATTTTATTTTATTTTTAATAATAGTTTAATTTATTCTGTATAATTTTTAATTCTATGAAAGAAAAAAACACAAGGAAATAATTTAAACACCCACCCCCAATAATGTAATTAACAAAAATTATATTATTATACTTTTTTATTACAGAAATCACACTTTAGAGTAATTAAACATTAAGTTTAAAACCAATAACCAAATAAATATGAAAAAAACTAAAACAACAACAACAGCAAAACAAAATCAAAGTAAAACAAATGAACTAAAACTTAGAAAATAAAATTAAAATTCTTTGGATGTTCAACAAAATAGTTAAAAAAAATTTTTTTATACCTAAAATATCCAAAAGAGATTGAAATTCATTTAATGATGTTAAGCTATTGATTTCAGAAGCTGATGGTCTATCCTCAGGGTTGTGTGACCAACAACGATACATTAGAGAGAGAATTAATGCTGGATATTTTCTTTCCTGGCAACATTAAAAAAAAAAAAAAAAAAAAAAAGAAAACATAAAATTATCAAGAAAACAAAAATTTGTACCATAAAAAAACATTTTTATGGTACAAGAAAATTTAAAAAATATCACAGCAGGAAAACTTAAAAAATTAATCATTTTCAAAATGATTTTAAAATTTACTTTTAGCTAAGTAGAAAAAAAAAAGTTGGATCCAGAATTTTCAATAGTCTTTAAACAGTATATACCTCAGATATTTTTATCTACTAGAAGAGATAAAAATATTGCTAGTGTTTTATTTTTAAATATTGCTTTTCCATAATATATTAAAAATATTTTCTCTATATTAAAAATCATATATTTATATACCTCTTTAATAACTTTTCCATGGCTTTTCTAATTACTTAGTCTCGAAGTTATTTTGGTATTTACTAGTTATTCCTTGTTTTGTTTTAGTTAAACCTGTTTGTATATATACTACAGTGTATTAAGGTTGGCATGATAACATGTTCTGCCAACTTATTTTTTAAACTTTAATCCATACAATTTTTTCATAAAAAAATAAAAATAATAAAACCAAAATTTTTCACATAGATGCTTCCCAAATGCTCAGTCAATGTATGTATCCTAGCTCCTACAGCTATTCAGTATGATGTTAATCGTGATATTTCAATTAAGTATGCTTTTATTGCTATATGCACATGTATAAAAATTTCCTTATATAGTAGTTGAAAGAAACTTTAATGGTAAAAAAGTCTCTTTCAATGCTTTTTTTTTACATTTGAGCAACATCAACAATTAAGTGACATTTTAATGTTGTTTAAAAGTTAAAACAATTAAAATTATGCAGAAATTAAATTTTATCATTTTGAAAAAAAAAATGCAATAATGATGACTAGTAAGTTTTTTTTAATTGATAGTGTTTTTGTTTTTTTGTTTTATAACATTTTTAAAACATGCGAGGAGTGTTGCTACATTTACTGACAAATAGGTAAAACATATTAAAAACCAATTAAAATGGAAAAAAAAATTATGATTATGGTTTCTAATTTTTTACATTTTTGTTGTTTAATACAAAATACTTAATACAATCACTTTTACCTTGTTACAACTAAATAAAAATTTAATCTTTTTGTATTATAATCATTTTTAATATTTAGTTGCATAATCTTTTACATCAATTAACGCTTGGCATCTGTGGCACATAGTTTCATCTAGTTTTGTGAACCAACTGACTTCTAGCGAATTTTATCCATTTAGAAGTGTTAAAAACAATTCATATTTGTTACTAAGTCATCTGTCTTTGATTTTAGCACCAAATATAGAATTTAAAAACAGATTCTCAACTGGATTAAGTTCAGGTGATTGTGCCTGCCACTCAAAGCTAGGTATTCCAGCATTTTGTATATATCTTTTATTTTTGCTGCAATCTTTAGGTAATGACCTAAAGAATACAGCAGTCTTAAATATATAGTTTCCATCTGGAAATAGATGTGTTATTCTTGATTTTAATTGGTGAACTAAAATATAATGATACTTATGTTGGTCCATGATTACATCGGCTCTGTACAGGTTTACCAATCAATCAACAGTAAATCCAAGCCAAACCATGATTTTTTTATGTTTTTCTGAGGCACGTGTACACTCTGGATTATATGGTTCACTATTTTTTCCATATTCTATCTCAATTACTATATATTGTAGCACAAAAAGTGACTCACCTGTCAATACGATACGTTTCCATTGATCTAAACTCCACTTTAAGTGATCTCAAAACCATTTTAATTTTTTTAAAAAGATTTTTCTTGTTTATAAAAAGCGTTTTTGGTTGTTACTAATTCATTAAATAACATGCATAAAGGCCAGCTGAATGAAACCTTTGCAATCAATATCAAAAAGATATTTTAAATGTTAGCAATTTAATACCATTTATTAAAACAATATACTCAATATACTGACTTCAATTTGTCTAAGTTGAGCTGCTTATAATAATTTTATTCAAAAGCAATAACTTTTTCTTGAATAGGTTGAGTAAAACATTCTTTTATTGCAACTTACATAATTAGCAAGTAATTAAAGCTACAGTGACATTTTTATAGTGTTGATTTTTATTTTCCTTATGTTATACCTACCTACCTACATACATACACACATATATATATATATATATATATATATATATATATATATATATATATATATATATATCAGGGTTCCCACTATTAAAACTGAGGCTAAAAGTAAGGATTTTAAGGAGATTTATGGAGATATTTTCATAATATTTTAGGAGATTTGGTCAAGTAAGACAATTTTTTGAAAGAAAAAGTAAGGAGAATTAAGGAGTAAACGATTACATTAAAAACAGAATCTTATCTTTTAAAATAAATTTTAAATATAAACAGAAAATTTATTATAAATAAAATATATACAGAAAAATTATTATTAATTAATATATTAAATTTAAAAAAAATAATAATAATAAGGAGAAATTAAGCAGAGCAGTCAAATTTTAACTTTTTTAAAGGTTATTTTAGGACTTTCAAGGAGGGTTTTTTTTTTTGTCTATAACAAAATGGGGAAAAAAGAAGACATCAGTTCTGAAAAAAAAAGTAATTATTCAATATCTTCTGAGAGATAAGCATTACTCGATAAGTGAAATATCAAGAAAATGTGAAATATCAAGACACTGTAAACAGAATTAAAGACAAATTAAAAAATGGCCTCCCATCAGATATTTAGAGGCAAGGCAAATGTGGTTGAAAAAAGAAAATAACACCAAGGAATGAGAGAAAGTTAGTGAAAATAGGGAAAGAAAATAGATTTGCTACATACTCAGCAATTGCCAGCTAGTTGAATGAGGTGGGACTAAATGTAAGCAACAATCACTGTTTGACAAAGTTTGCAGGGATTAGGCATCAGAATTAGAAGGCCAGCACATAAGCCAAAATTAACCAATTCTCAGAAAAAAAAGCGCCTGAATTGGGCAAAGAAGTACAGTAGTTTCACTGTTGATGACTGGAAATCTGCAAGTCATTATAATACAAAAATAATTTTTCCCCCTTTAATATTCCAGTGTTGGTATCTAGTGTTTATATTTATTTTGTTTTCTTCAGGTGTGTTTCAGCAATAAGACTACCATAGAATTTATGAATCAAAAGTGTCAATATGTGAAAAGGGCTTCCAATGAAAAATTTCATGAAGATTTTATAATCCAGACTATTAAACACCCTCATAAAGTCATGTTTTGGTCAGTTATTAGTGGAAAAGGCATTGGTCAACTGTACATTGTAGATAGAATATTGAAACAGGACCAATACAAAGAAGTCATTAAAACCTGTCTTTTACCTTAATTGAAGAAGTGGTTTCCAAATGAGCGGAATAAAATACTTATGCAAGATGGAATAACATGCCACACAGCAAAATCCATATAAAAATTATTAGGATCTCTAAAAATTTCACTTTTAGATTGGCTAGGGAACCCCATAGATACAAACCACATAGAAAATGTGTGGGAGCTATTAAAGAGAGCAATTTTGCTGAAAAAGTTCACAAATAGAACCTAATTGATTAAAAATTTATTTGGCATTGGAACCATAATGCACATTTGAAAGAAATGACTTTAAATTGTCTTAAATGCAGTTATAAAAAATATGAGAGGATCAACAAAATATTAAAAATTCATGTTAATAAACGTATTCTTATTGTCATTTTGTGTATGTTATGTTAGAAAATAGTTATACTTTACTTATATTTTAAGTTTTTATCTGTATTTTTATAAAAACATGAGTTTTCCCTCTAAGAAGATAAAAAAATACAAAAAATATCAATGTGGACTAATAATTTGATCAGGGACTGTGTGTGTGTGCGTGTGTGTGTGTGCGTGCGTGTGTGTGTGTGTGTGTGTGTATATATTTATATATATATAATACTAGTATTATATTTTTATATTAAATCTCATAAATTTTTAACAAACTACCATTTTTGTCAGTTTTGGTCTTTTCCCATCTATAACATTTTGTTTAACTATATGCATGTTGGAGATATTGTTAAAAGGTCGATGCAAAGATAACAACTCATAAATAAAAGAACCAAATGAAAAACAATCAACCTAAATAAATTATTACAAACAACTATAAATAACTATGACAAATAATAATATAAAAAATTAATAAACTAGTTTTAATTAACTTATAACTTCTAGAAAAAAAAAAATTAGTTACTTATAAATTGTATTTTTTGTTTATTTCTCAATTAATCTTATACTTATATCAAAATTTTATCTAATAAATTTACACAAACAAATATTTTAAAGTTAAATTGTTTTTTACTTAATAAGAATTATTACTCCAATTAGAATATCAAAGTATTAAATACTTAAATATAAATTACCTTTATAAAAAAAATTTACACTATCAAAAAAGGTGTTAAAAAAAAAAAGAAAAAAAAAAAGCTCAACTTACTTTTTCAGAATAAATTTCTTTGCCTGAATACTTTGAAATTTCTGGTGCCATGTATCCTACCGTTCCTTGAAGACCTTTTGTTCCACCAATAAACACAGTTCGACTAATTCCATAATCAGTTAAAAGCAAATGAACCTGAGATGTTGAGGGGGATTCATTAAATGGATCTGGAAACTTTCGAGCAAGTATGTTATCACACTTTAAATCTCGATAAATAATTCCTTCTTTGTGAAGATACTTCAGAGCAGAACTGACCTGAAACATTATCATTAATATCTATTTACTAATTATCATTACTTTTACATAATTATCATTACAACTCATTTACTAATTATCATTAATATATGTTTACTATTTTATTTTAAATACCTGCATTTCTTTTAAAAAGTAAGAGTTTCAATAAATACAATTTACCAGATATTTATTTCTTTTTAAATTTTAAACTCAATGAATGTGTCAAATTTGCGATCTCAAGAGAAAATTAGAATAAATTTTATATCAATTTTTATTTTATTTTTTTATTAATATATATTATTTATTAAATAAGTTAATAATTAAAAATTTTGTTTTATTGACATCATTCTTGATCTGAAAAATATTTTTCTCAAACTTTTCTGTATGATTTTTGTAACTGTCAATGAAAGTTCATGCCCATCAGGGTTGGAGTCAAATACATATTTGTGTTTGAATTTGTATTTGTATTTGGTAAAAATAGGTTAAATTGGGCGTATTTATATTCCTATTGCATTTGATCAAAAAATTTCTTTAATATTTGTATTTGATTAAAATGTATTTGCAATTCCATAAACTGGGTCAACCAGTGTTTTATTAGGCAAAAAAAAGAGGTTATTTTTTTTTTTTTTCATTTTTAACACTAAAATAAAGCAAAAATTTATTTTTAAACAATATTTGAGACTCTTCTACTTAGTGTACCCTTTTATCAGCCTTATCTTGAAAAAATCTTTGTATTTTTTCTTAACCTAAAGTACAAATATTTGTAATCGTATTTGTATTTGGAAAATGTTGATTGCATATATTTGTATTTGAAATAGTATTTGAAAATCTAAAATTAATAAATTTGTATTTGATCAAATGTATTTGACCCAAACCCTGATGCCCATACGTTTTTTAAGTCGTATTAACTTTAATATGAAATATAAATTTGTTAAATAAATATATTTTTTAAAACTGAAAAACTCTAAATTAAAAAACAAAAAAATTTCATTTTTATACTTCATATCATATTATTTCATTTCTGTTTTTAAGTAACTGGAATTCTGTATGCATTATATATTATTTTGTAATACACTTTGTATTTAGTCTTATCAAATTTTTCTTGACACACTGGATTATATAAAAATATAGATAAATTATTTTAAAATATAGATAAACACACACACAGACACACAAACACATGACAAGGGAATCTGTTAATACTGATCAATGAAGATTTTGTACTATCTTTTCTTTAATTGATGTTGACTCATAGGTGGTCATAATTGATGTTGACTCTGGCATATGTCGTTTTTACTTTTTGTATTCTGTTATACATTCTTGCTGTTTCTGTTATAATGTATTTTTAATCAACAATTTTAAACTATATATTTAAACTATATTTTGAAAATTCAAAAAAAAAATCAAATTAAAGAAAAACACAGCTAACTCAATAAAAGTAATGCAATTAAAGCATAAAACAAAACCTGTTTCAATGATTCAACAACAGTATAAATTGCAAGTCTTTTACCGGCACTTGAAAAATCATTAAGACAATTACTAAGTGCACCTTTCAGTGCCAATTCTAAAAACAATGCAAATGGATTCGAAGTTACTCCTAAAAACTTTACAATATGTTCATGACGCAAGGTAAGGATGATGGAAACCTCTTGACGAATACTTCTAAAAAAAGATAATAGCAGTAGATAGTTAGCAGAAAATATCGTGTGTTAACTTACATAATACATAAAAATAATATGTTATATGATTATCACCATATGTAGCATACATATGGTGATGTATATGTATGCATGTAATGTATTTATGTGTATAATTAATACAGTAGATATGTATGCATGTATATGCATATATATATATATATATATATATATATATATATATATATATATATATATATATATGTATATATATATATATATATATATATATATATATATATATATATATATATATATATATATATATATATATATATATATATATATATATATATATATATATAAACATTTTTATGGTTGTAATCCAAATTTACTGGACTACAACCAAGAAAATGTATGGCCTTAAAATGCACTTGCCAAAGTTCATTATAGTCCAGTCATTAAAAAGGTACACAAAGTAACAATAATGTTTAGGCAATCACTAAGAACGAATTCTTACAAAAATATATATAGGCTAAAATTATATAGAAAAATATATAGGCAGAAAACAACTGTCTTTATTAATGGACTGCAAGATAAAGGTAGAGCAGTCTACTGTTATTGCTTAAACAATGTTACAAATAAATAATTTTAGACAAAAATTATTAATTAATTTTAGTCCAGTCCAAGATAATTCTATAGCTTTGTCACATGATAAATTAATAATATTATCTGAGATTTTTACAACTCTACTCCCCATAAAAGCAACAGTTGAAGCACTTTGTTGCTGGGATTTGTTTACAGCTGACATTGCTATTCCTTTTATGATTACCAAATTTAAAGATGCTGACAATAATACAATTAAGAAAATGCATACAGCTTTAATGGTTTGTATGCATGAATACTGAACTGAGTAGACATCTGCAATACTCGGTGTTGACTAAGGAACCTAAAATTGTAACTGAGTTTGTAAGTACTCCTTTGAGTATTAAAGAGGAACTTGATCAAGTTATTAAAGTACAGTATTATTATTAAGTACAATCGCTATTATGTTATGTTCTAAATTTTGATGTTATATATATATGCATATGATTAAAATATATATGCATATGATTATATACACAGTGCTCAAAATGGGTAAAGATGAAATTCTACCAATATAGGAGAAAAGCTTATAATTTTCAAAAGTATCCTGCAACCTTTTTATACCTCCCTTAACAACAGTTAAACAAGATGGTATTTTGAAATTACTGAAAACCATTCCATTACTTTTTCCCCACTTTAAGCACAAATATATATATATATATATATATATATATATATATATATATATATATATATATATATATATATATATATATATATATACACACACACACACACACACACACACACACACACACACACACACACACACACACACACAGATTTACACCACACCAACTGTTAATAAATTAACAACAAAAATCAAATCAGACACAACAAAATCACATTCGAACAGAAGTGCTATTGCAAAATGGAGCGCAGTTGATGTGCAGTCAACATACAACTGATACAAGTTTTGTTATCTTCTTAAACCTATTCCTCAATAAAAACTTTTTTTTGTTATTAAGCCAGATAGTGTTTTATGTTAATTAAATTCACTGAAATAAAGTCCATATATATATACACACACACACACACACACACACACACACACACACACACACACACACACACACACACACACACACACACACACACACACACACACAGCGTTTAGAAAAAATGTATACACACTTTGCGTGATTATAAAAACAGTATATATTTAGATGGATTACAGATTAATACTACACAATAAAGAAGACAGATGTAGAACTTGCTTAGTCAGCGCAAATGTTTAAATTGATGCCTATTTTGCTCCAAAAAATGCTGATAATACAAAGCAATCAATCACAAATGCCTCAGGCGCCACTTGCCAAACAGATTTTTACTAAACCAATAGTTCTACTTCTCTTGCAGCAGTTGTGGATGTTCTTGGTCTCTCAGAGTGTTGTTTGTGACAATCTTAAACATTCCTGTTTCTTTCAAACTTATCCTTAATGTGAGTAATGGTCTCATAGGTGGCTCAATCTGAAATTCCCTCACACTTATAGTAGTACTTTAAAATAAATTTACATTTTTCAATGTCTAGTCTAATATCAGCCATTATTTTAAACTGTTTATACCTGGTTATATCTTGACTACAATCATGAAAATGTTAATATATATATATATATTTTTCCAAAAAATTAATTTGCCCTATTACTACTGGTAGAGAAATAATATAAAAATTTTTTTTAAAAATAATTTTAACCAGAGTTGTTAGTCCTTGAAAAATTAAGGCCTTGACCTTGGCCTTGAAACTTTTGGCCTTGACCTTGATTGTTTTGGCCTTGGCCTTTATAATAAAATACATAAAATCAAAGAATTGAAGGTTTTCATTCTTTATTTTATGTAATTAATTATTTTTTATTTTACGTAATTACTTTATTAACATAAGGCAAAAATTTAAGTCTTTGGTCTTGAAAATGTTTGCGTAGGTGTTGGCCTTGGCCTTGCTATTTTTGGCCTTGTTAACAACTCTGATTTTAACCATAATTGATTCAAAAACCTTCTGTGCAAACTTGTTATTTTTAAATGCTAAAGTTTTTCTAAAATACATTTTTGTGACAGATCTAAAAATTCTTGATTTCTAAAAAGAATGACAATTATAAAGGAACAACCCTTATAAAAAGAATGACTCTTATAAAAGAAATGACCCTTATAAACTAAAATATTAGTTAAAAAAATAAATTAAAAAATTTACATAGAGCCGACAATACCTTATGAACAACATAAAATCTATGTAATTTGGGGTAAATTTAATTATTTGTAGAATTTTCAGTTGTAAGTCTTTGAAAATTGCATCGTGAAAGTAAATAAAATTCAAAATTATTTTGTTAAAATAACACACATAGACAGATCAAAGTTTATTATAGTGTCACAGAATCAAAAGATTATTACAGTGTCTCTACAGTGGCCTCTAAGTTAAAGACAACTCTTTAAAGAAATATTTTAACTTTCCCAAGCAAACTTTTGCACACTTTCTTTACGTCATTGATGTCTGAAAGAGAATAATTCCGATTATCACAGTGTCTTTCCAAAAACTTAAAGCAGTTACCAGTTAATGCCAATTTTAATTTTGTTATATTGCCAATATTTCTTCTGCAAGAACATAACCATGGCTTGATCCAGTAACCTATAATAAAATTGCAATCCTCTATTACCAATTTTTTTTGTCTGAAATATAACTTAAAAGTTAACTGACATATAACTATTCCTGCCATGTTTCTTACTTTTATTAACTAGCCTGTTTGGTGTGTAAATAAATTATGATAATTACTAGTCAACTCATTAATGAAGAAGTAATTAATATTAGGTGATGTTGATAAAGAATCAAACTTTGTAATTATAAAATGCTTAAGAACTAAGTCCACTAGCTCCAGATTTCTTCAGAAGAATCAACATAAGACCAAATCAAGCTTATTTCATGTGCAAGTGTTGTACAGTGCTGGCCAAAAAAATCCGCCCACTAAGACACTAAGGTTTTTAGACAGAAACAAAATACCACTTCAATTTAACGATAATATGATTGAATCAAACGCAACAAACAACATTCACATAAGTCAGTGACACACTTTCGAAGAAACCAACAAGTAGTTCACATTAGAAAAGAGTTTCTAGTACCTCGAATGTCTTCCTCCGGCTTTGAGGACAGCTTCTATTCTTCAAGGTATAGAGGCAACTAGAGAGTCAAAGTAATCAGGTGTTATTTTTTGGGACCACACCTCCAGTATAGCCTCCTTCAAAGTCGTCGCCGACGTCGAGTTTGCTTTTGCCACTTCTGCTTTCAATTTTACCCAGCAATTTTCAATCAGGTTTGAAACTGGTGACGAGCCAGGCCACAGAGCAAGAACATTGATGGAATTCTCTTGAAACCATGTCTTGATGATCTTTGCCTGATGACATAGCGCGCCGTCATGCATAAAGATGTCACAGTTGCGAGTTCTGAGCCAAATAGGAACATTTTCCTTTATTATTTGCAAATAATTAACAGCTTTGATAGTTTCAGTTGGCGACATGAGATGGATTCCCGCTCGACCTCTGGCAGTAATTACTCCCTAAATCATATTTGCAGGGCAATGTTTTACCGCTGGAGCAACATAACGGGCATTGCAGCGTGTGTTTGGTGGCCATCGAACATTCACTTTATGTGTAGCATATTGTTTCACCTGCGATACGTCTGAGAACATGACACAAGACGCTGCGGAATGGTGCGAGAGCTCACATTTACATTAGGAGGCAGTTCATTGAGAATTCGTGAAGATCATACCAGTGGGTCCTTCATGGCTGCATGGTGGATCATAGCATCAGTTTTTGATGTGGTACATCTTGGTCTGCCACTGGATCTTCCTGCAGCGTTGGTGCCTGTTGACTTGATGTGCTGAATGACATCGTGAACAGTTGTCTTAGGCATTTGTAAACGTGCGGCAATCGCACGTTCAGACTTCTCGTCTTCCATCAAAAGTTGTATTTTAGCACGTTTTCCAGGTGATGTTGTCGCCATAGTCAAATGCAAATAGTAATTCACAGCCAAGCATGCGATGGTATATATAACAATGGTACAACTGATTTGATTGGCTAATAACTAGCCAATCAAAACCTCGGAATACCACCATCACGCATGCAAATCATGGAATACTGTTGCCATATCTGGGGCGGATCTTCTAATGATGCCCTTTCTCTTTTAGACAAGGTGCAAAAACGCATTGTAAATATAGTTGGACCTGCTCTTGCAGCCAACCTCCAACCATTATCACATCGTCGTAACGTTGCTTCTCTTTCTCTTTTCTATAAATACTATAATGGGCACTGCTCTAAAGAGCTAGCTTCTCTTGTGCCATCTACTAAAATTCATTCTCGTGTTACTCGTCATTCAATTAAGTGTCATCCTTTTTCTGTGACTGTTCCTAAGTGCTACAAAAACGCTTATTTGTCTAGTTTTTTTCCTCGAACATCAGCTCTTTGGAATTTGCTTCCTTCATCTTGCTTTCCTGATTCATATAATTCACAATCTTTTAAGTCGTCCGTCAATCGTTATCTTGCTCTACAATCTTCATCTTTTCTTTTTCAGTAACTTCCAACTTTAATTAGTGGCTGCTTGCAGCCTTGTTAGAAGCGAAGATGTTTAAAAAAAAAAAAAAAAATCGTGATGGTGAAATTCTGAGGAAAGTGCCTACACTACAATGTACATACTGTATACATAGATAAACAATGCGAGGTTGGATTATTTTGGCCAGCACTGTAGATGTTTTTTGGCCTGTGGATCTGTTAATTGATGCCTCACTAACTGTGTTACATAGAGCTTTGGCAATCTTTGTCGTGATTTTTGGCAATCTTTGACTTATTGGATAATTTTCATTTTTAGCTATTTTAGCTAACATCATACCAGTGATCTTTGCATGTTTCGAAGGGATGATGTAACCAACACTTGTACTATTGTCTTCTTAACTTTCACTACTAGAATTGTCTGTATCCTCAAACAATTGACTATAATTTTTTTCAAATTTTTTTCTTCAAGGTGACAGGTCTTGCAGATGAGTTGTAAAAGGTTCTGTCACAATACTGCATTGATCTTACAATTTTGAATATCACTTTGCTTTGCACATTTCTTTGGAAAACATGGTATCTTTATTTTATTCCATAATTAACAAACTTCTATGGAGATTTCTTTAATATTTCTTTTATAATGATTTAGGAATATTTTTTCAATTCTAAGAAAATATTGGTTTTGTCTGACATAACTTTAAAAAATCGATCAGTATCAATTAAAATCCCATACAAACGATTTCTTGGCTTTGAAATATTGGATCAATTTCTCTAATTATATTATTCTCTGATATTTTATACATATAATTTCCTAACTTTTTACAAAACTTTAAAATGGATTCGCGCAGAAGTTTTTTTTTTTTTTGTGCATTTTTATAGTTTATTTAAATTATATATATATATATATATAATATATATATATATATATATATATATATATATATATATATATATATATATATATAAATATATATATATATATACACACCCACACATATATATATCAAAAATATTCCTAAATCATTATAAAAGAAATATTAAAGAAATCTCCTTAGAAGTTTGTTAATTATGGAATAAAATAAAGATACCATGTTTTCCAAAGAAATTTGTGCAAAGATATACATCAGTCTTTTCCGTTTAAAATTTAATACTGGCACACAAAAAAGCACTGGTCGGATAGTCATTTTTAGGTTGGTGTGTGTGATTTAAAAAACTCATTTTTTTTGCTACTTAAGTTAAAATAAAAACAGCAAAAAGAATGTTTTAAATAAATACAGATGAAAAAATTAACAAAAAACCGGCAAAACCAAAGCTTTATTCAAATTCTAGATAAAATCATTAAAAAAACAAACAAACAGAAAAAAAATTAGTAAAAGTAAAAAACTTTTTATATAAAATTACGTATATTTTAATATATGTAATAGCACCTGTATACACACAGATATATATATATACATATATATATATATATATATATATATATATATATATATATATATATATATATATATATATATATATATATATATATATATATATATACACATTTAATTTATATACAGTCCCTGGCCAAATTATTAGACGCACTAGAAAATTTTATGAAAAATGGAAATTATCTTGTGATACCATACAGGAATTGTGTATTTACCAGGTGCAATATATGTTTTTTGCTTATTCATTTGATTATCTATATTATATTACAAATAAAACATTATTATGAAAGAACAATATGTATTTATTGATTCTTTAAAAAAAACAGACATAAATATACTTAAATGTCAATATTTTGTTGAGTCACCTTTAGCCGCTAGAAGAGCTTTAATTCTGCGCGGCATGCTGTCAATGCAGGACTGTACTGTCTCCTGGATTTGAGGATGATGATTCCAGACGTAAATTATTCTTTCTATGAGTTGAGGTTTGTTTGTAATGACATCTTTAGCCACTTCTCTTTTCATCAACTCCCAAATGTTTTCTATGGGGTTCAGATCCGGGCTATTACCTGGCCAATCCAACAGAGGAATATTTTGCTCTGCCAAAAAAGCTTTGACAGATCGAGCTGTATGGCAGGGAGCTCCATCTTGCATAAAAGCATAAAAGTGAATGGTTCCCCATTTGGAAACCATTCTTGGAGCTGCGGAATCAACCAATTTTGCAAGACATTTTTGTACTGGTCTTGCTTCATCATACCATTTACCACGTACAGATGTCCAGTGCCTTTGGTGCTGATGACTGACCAAATCATCACTTTTGTAGGGTAATTCACAGTCTGAACAACACAGTCAGGGTTAAATTTTTCTCCATGACGATGCACAAACTGAGCTTTGTTCTGCAAAATTTCAAATGTGCTTTCATCAATGAAGCAGACCTGTCAAAAATAGCAACAAAAAACACTAAACATTTGTGCTGGTCTTCTGTCATCATAGAAAAATGTTAAATGCATTATTTGTGAAAAAATTGTAAAGAAATTGTAACAAATTACCGATCTCCAGAAGTCCAGATCTTTATCACGGAACTGTTTGGCCCACGTCAGACGCTTTGCTTTTATTGCAGGTGTTAACTTGGGCTTCCTGGCAGGGTGGTAGGCCTTAAAATCTAAATCTATTAATTTTCTTCGAACAGTGCGTTCAGAAGCATTCACATTAACACCTTGGAGTTGCGATGTTATCAGTTTTGTGGTAGCAAATCTGTTTTCAAGGCAAATTTTCTTTAAGATCTTTCTGCCATTGGAGTGAAAATAGGCTTTTTGCCGCATTTTTTCTTTCGTATTGGGATCAATTCTTCCCCTGACTCAATTTTCTGTTTTATGCGTCGTATATTAGCTTTATATATTTCCAATCTTTGTGATATTTCGCAATTTGAAAGTACTTTAGCATTCAGGCCTTTATTTCAGCTTTTTTGCGTGGTGTAAGATCGGCTTTTTTACCCATGCCTAAAGTGTTCAAACTTATTATTATTTATAAACGTTGAACAAGAAATAAACAGTTAAATGCGTAATATGTACTGTAAAACTGCTAAATAAACAAACACTTCAGATAAACACGTCCGCAACTGAAGCCACCGCAAACGCGACTGGAGCAGCTTTCGACTTGTACACGTTAATGTACTAATTGACTCACACTGTAATACCATATATGGAAAATACATACAAACACGAATTGTATAATAAATATCCTACATAAAAATCCATCACATCCATGTTTAAATGTGAATGTACTGCATATAAACTGGTATAATGTGATAAATTCTTAAAAAACTCGAGTGCATCTAATAATTTGGCCAGGGACTGTATATATACACAAGTTTCTAAAATCTACCTTCAAATGTTGGTTTTTTATATAAAAAACTAATGGAAATAGATTTTATATATATATATATATATATATATATATATATATATATATATATATATATATATATATATATATATATATATAATTTATGTTAGTTTTGTTAAATTCACCAATAATAAATTCAGACATACATCATAAAACTACTTGAAATGGCTTGAATTGATACAGTTACTGAGTATTTGCCATGCCTAACTAAAAAAATAATTTTAACTTTACAAATCAAAAATCAGTGTCAGAGAACACCAAATGGCAAATCATTGGACTTTTTTAATCAAAAAAAATTATCAATGTTGAAATAGACAAAAATGTGGGTGTTTCTAAATTTTGAGCTTGAAATACAGTGAAAATCTGAAATCTGACATGTGACGCCATTGACATGACTTGCTCTAGATGACTGTAAAAACTTAGTGAAAAAAGTAGTATTTAGATTTGTTCTGCACCAAAAAAAAAAATCCTAGACTCAGCAAAAAAAAGTTAAATCAAATATTCGACCAATCTTTATTCAATTTAAATGCAAGCAAAGATGTTGTCAGAAGAATATTAGGAAAATAAAGTATTTAGTATTACATTGCAATTAGGAAATCTATCCTTTCAATTATAGATCAATGCAAAAGACAAAAGTGGTGCGAAGATTGTTTGCATTGGACAGAAGATTGGAAAAAGTGATTTTGAGCAGTGAATCAAATCTTAAGGTTGTAAACAAAAAGAAAAAATCTGCCGGATCAATCAATATAACTTCAAAAATACACAAGAGTCATGTTTGATTCCATTGATAAAGAAATTGTATGGTAGAACCAAACAATACATTTTCCAGCAAGATTAGGCTTCAGCACACACAGCACATAGTGTAACACACCATTTCAAAATACAATTTGTTATTTTTGTGTCTTAAATTACTAGACTCTAAACCAATTGAAAATATTTAGTCATGAATCAATGCACAGTTGGTAAACCACAAAACTCAAACAACTGAGTATTTAAAGTAACATTTGAAAGAGCATTGGTTAAATGTGCCACATGAGATGTGAACGAAAAAGGTTGAACCAATGAGAAGATAAGTCCTTTAAAAATTGATCAAATTTATGCTAGTCAATTTTTGATTATATAATTAATTAATTTTTTGTAACTACTTTTTTAACTATTTTATCTTTTTAATATTGTTTACCTAAATGATTTTTTTAAAAATAAAAAATAAAAATATATTTTCCAGATTTTTTCAAAAAGAGTTTAATACCTTAATTAAAATTATTTTTATTTTATATTTTACTTTTAAAAATAATCTAAATGTGGGTAATCAGGTTTTTAATCAAAAATATTTCAAATACTTGTAAGCATCATATGACAGCATGGTGGCCATCAAAACTTGGTTACTTTCTTTGACAGAACCTCCTGGAACCTTCATTGCAGATAAAACAGTTGAGTTTCCATGTTTTATTTCAGCTACAAAAACATCCCCAAATCCTCCTTTGCCAATGATTTTAATTGGATTAATTTTACAATTATTAAGTACATAACCAGGATCAACATCAAGAAAGTACTAAAAATAGAACATAATAATGATAAAAAAAAACATAATTACAATCTTTTAACTTTGAATGAGAAATAGTGACTACTATAGAAACAGTATAAAACTACAATAAATTTTTTTCACTTTAAATTACTATTTAAATTTAACTAAATTACACTAAAATATTTCAATTTAAAGTTTGTTTGATTTTGACTGAAAAATGAGAGGGAAAAAGTGCTAAAATTTTTTTTTTACTATTACCTTTATAAGGTATCTCTTCAATCTATCACCTTTCTCTTTATTCCATTGTTCTACTTCCCAAAACTGCACTCTTTTAGATGTAATTTCTGATCAAATTGACCATGCCCTCTCTATTTACCCCTCTGTCAATATTGTTATTGTTGGTGACTTTAATGCTCATCACATTGAATGGGTTAACTCTAACGACACTGACCATGCTGGCAATAAAACCTATAACTTCTGCATTTATTAATCTCTTACTCAGATAGTTAACTTTGTGACGTTTTCCTGACAACCCTAATCATTAACCTTCACTCTTTGATTTTTGTCTGGTCTCTGATCCTAGCTTGTGTTCAGTTTCTCCTTTTACTCCTTTAGGTGGTTCTTACCATGCAATGATCTCTATAAATCTTTCATCTCGTATTTCCTTTACGGACTCACCCTATCATTGCACTACTTACTACTACCGTAAAGTTAACTGAGATTCTTTTCATAATTTTCTTTGTGATGGTCCTTGGGCTGATTTCTTTTCCCTCTTAGCTAAAAAATGCGCCTCCTATGTAACCTCCTGGATTCAGGCAGGAATGGAAGCTTTTATTCCTTCTTGTCAGTTCCATCAAGCTTTATTCTACTCCATGGTTTTAACCTTCTACTATATCTAATTGTAACCTTATTTTTCACCTTTTTCAAAAGAACTCTCTTGAGAACAAACAGCTATTTATACTTGCAAGAAATCGATGTAAAAAGGTGCTGTCATATTCTAAGCTTTATTATTCTCAGTTCACTAAATCACATATCTTATCTCAGAATTTAGGCTCTAGAGACTTTTGGAAACTCTTCAACTGCGCCATTAACAAGGTTAGGTCTAACGTTCCATCTCTCATTCATGGTACTAATCTTATTACCTCTCCCAAGGATAAGACAGAACTATTTGCAAAAAACTTTTCTTCAATTTGACCCTTGAATCTTTTAGCCATTCTCTTCCTTACATTCCAATTAAACAGGTTAACCCATTTTTAGACATTCAAATCACTCCAGCTTCCATTGTTAAAGTTGTATACCAACCAAACTCTTCTATGGCTTGTTGTCCATACAACATCCGTGTCATTGTCTTACCAAATTGCTCTCCAGAAATCTCTTGAATTCTCTCTAAAGTATTTAATAAGTGCTTGACTGAGCCTTGTTTTCCTGCCTGCTGAAAAATGGCATCTGTTATTCTAATTTTCAAAAACTCCTTTGAACATTCTGACTCCTCCAATTATTGTCAGATCAGTCTTCTTTCTGATATTAGCAAGGTCTTTGAGTCTTTAATCAACTAATTTCTCATACCCCATCTTTAATCAAATAACTTACTGTCAGACAACCAATACAGTTTTTTATCCTTTTGCTCTACAACTGACTTGCTAACTGCTGTGATTGAAAGATTTTATTGTGCATTAGATGGAGGCAGAGAGGCTAGGGCTATTGCTCTTGACCTATCTAAGGCTTTCAAGTTTGGCTTGCTGGTATTCTCTATAAGCTTGTTTCATATGGTGTACCTGGGAAAGTTTTTGAGATTATCAAATCGCTTTTTTCTAACCGCTTTATTAGAGTCATCCTCGAAGCCCAACACTCTTCTTCATTTTCAGTAAATTCTAGGGTACCTCAAGATTCTATCATTGGGCCTGTTTTGTTTGTCATCTACATTAATGATCTTCCTGACAATCTTACATTTAAAGTAGCTCTTTTTGCTGATGACTCAACTTTACACTCTTCTCTTTTCAATCGCTTAGAACAGGTAGCCAATCTTAAATCTGATATCACTTCTGTAACAGATTGGGGCTCAGAGTGGCTTGTAAATTTTAACTCCAACAAAACTCAGTTATTTACTGCAAACAACTGTCGTAATACTGTCAACATTCCTATATTAATTGAAAAACAACACTCTCACTGAGTCCTCATTTTTACGTCTTCTTGGATTATTGTTACTACTGACTTTTCATGGAAACCGATATAATCGATTGCTAAACTAGCATCTGCTAAGTTTGCTTCTCTTTATCATGGTTGCCATTTTCTCTCTCATAATACCATTATCTACTTCTAAAAATCTCTTATTCGTTCCTGTATGGAATACTGTTGTCATAGCCTGGTTCTTCTAATGATGGTCTTTCTATTCTTGACAAAGTCCAAAAACATATTGTAAACGTAGTTGGACCCGCTCTATCTGCTAAGGTTGAGCCTCTTTTCCATCATTGTAAAGTTGCATCTCTTTCTCTTTTCTACAATTACTATCATGGTCGCTGCTCAAAGGAGCCATCATCTCTAGTTCCATCAAATAAAACTCATTCTTTCTTGACTCATCATTCAGCAAAGTCTCATTCTTTCATTGTATTTGCCCCTGCATGCTCTAAAAACTTTTATTCATCTAGTTTTTTCCTTGCACTTTGACTTTTTGGAACTCTCTCCCATATTCATGTTTTTCTGACTCATCTTCAACTTTTCAAGTCTTCTGTCAACTGTTTCCTTGCCCTACAACTCTATTCTTTTTTTTCTAGCAACTCCCAACTAAATAGTAGTAGCTTGCAGCCTTGTTGGGAGTGAATCAAAATAAAAAAAAAAATAAAAAAAGGTGCTTGTAGTAATGCTATGATGCTGAAATTTAGTACTAAAGGAGTTTAAAACCTGCTAAATCTGAAAATAATAGCTTTGTATCTATCAAAACAAAGCAATCTAGTTTATTTTAAGATCCATAAACTTCACTTAATAAGGGCATTACAACAAAATATTAAAAAAAAATCTGACTGATAGAAAAAAACTTTTAACTTTTCTCAAGATTTTCTGTATATATATGTATATATATATATATATATATATATATATATATATATATATATATATATATATATATATATATATATATATATATATATATATATATATATATATATATATATGTATATATATATATATATATATATATATATATATATGTATATATATATATATATATATGTATATATATATATATATATATATATATATATATATATATATATATATATATATACATATATATATATATATATATATATATATATATATATATATATATATATATATACATATATATATATATATATATATATATATATACATATATATATATATATATATATATATATATATATATATATATATATATATATATATATATATATATCATATATATATATATATATATATATATATACATATATATATATATATATATATATATATATATATATATATATATATATATATATATATATATATATATCATATATATATATATATATATATATATATATATATATATATATATATATATATATATATTTAAACAACTTAAAAAAGTATTCTACACAATAGAGTGCTCAATGTTCTTAAAAGAACAGAGCAATTATATAATAGTAGAAAATCACTTAACTAAATTTTTTTCCATTTTACACTGTGTTTCATCAACAAAGATTCATCAGAAATGCTTTTTTTTCATTTCTGATGAATTTTCTACTATTATTATATATATATATATATATATATATATATATATATATATATATATATATATATATATATATATATGTATGTATGTATGTATGTATGTATGTATGTATGTATGTATGTATGTATGTATGTATGTATGTATGTATGTATGTATGTATGTATGTATGTATGTATGTATGTATGTATGTATGTAAGTATGTATGTATGTATGTATGTAAGTATGTATATATGTATGTATGTATGTATGTATGTATGTACGTATGTATGTATGTACGTATGTATGTGTGTATGTATGTATGTATGTATGTATGTATGTATGTATGTATGTATGTATGTATGTATGTATGTATGTATGTATGCAGGCATGTATGCATGTATGTATGTATGTATGTGTATATATATATATATGTATATATATATATATATATATACATATACATATATATATATATATAACACATCGCTCAATAAGTCCGTAGGATGACATATAGATGGCAACACAAATACCGAATTTGTATTGTTTTTAGAAAGTACCAACCTTCAAACGATATCTGTCAAAGTTTCATGACAATCGGACCATTATTTACCAAGTTAGTGTGTGAACGATTGAATCAACTTTTGTGAATTGAAAAAAATGGAAAAATCAGAATTTCGTGTGCTCATTAAGCATTGCTTTTTGATGGGAAACAACACGGTGCAGACCAAACAATGGCTTGATAAGTGTTATTCGGACTCCTCTCCATCGAGGCAAATGGTTGAAAAGTGGTTTGCTGACTTTAAACGTGGTCGTACAAACACCGATGATGCTGAACGCTCCGGTCGCCCAAATTCGGCAGTTACTGAGGAAAACATCAAAAAAATCCATAAAATCGTCTTATCCGACCGCAAATTGAAATTGAAGGAGATTGCCGAGGCCATAAAGATAGCAGAAGGCAGTGTGTTTACAATATTACACGAACATTTGGGTATGAGAAAGCTTTGTTCGAAATGGGTGCCGCGTTTGCTAACACCGGACCAAAAACAACAACGAATCGATGATTCTGAAGCATGTCTGGCACTATTTCACCGAGATAAAAAGGATTTTTTGCGTCGCTACGTCACAATGGATGAAACATGGATCCACCATTTTACTCCTGAGTCAAATCGACAGTCGGCTGAGTGGACACCAGCGGGTGAAAGCCGCCCAAAGCGCCCAAAGGCTCAAACTTCTGCTGGCAAGGTTATGGCCTCCATATTTTGGGATAGCCATGGTATATTGTTCATTGATTATCTTGAGAAAGGTAAAACGATCAACAGCGAATATTACATGGCATTATTGGAACGATTGAAGGCTGTAATTGACGAAAAGCGACCGCACATGAAGAAGAAAGAAATTCTCTTTCATCAAGACAATGCACCGTGTCACAAGTCAATGAAAACAATGGTAAAAATGAATGAATTACACTTCGAATTGTTGCCCCATCCACCATACTCGCCTGATTTGGCCTCCAGCGATTATTGGCTGTTCTCAGATCTCAAAAGGATGCTCGAGGGAAAGAGATTTGGATCGAATGAGGAGGTCATCGCCGAAACTGAAGCATATTTTGAAGGAAAAGATAAATCGTTCTACAAACATGGTATCGAAAAGTTAGAGAAGCGCTGGAATGACTGTATCGCCTTAAAAGGAGACTATGTTGATGAATAAAATCAAATTATGTCAAAATGTTGTTGTTTTATTAGCTATCCTACTGACTTATTGAGCGATGTGTTATATATATATATATATATATATATTATGTATATATATATATATATGTATATATATATATATATATATATATATATATATATATATATATATATATATATATATATATATATATATATATATATATATATGTATATGTATATATATATATATATATATATATATATATATATATATATATATATATATATATATATATATATATATATGTATATATATATATATATATATATATACATTATGGAGAAACTTTTTTTCGGCTTTATGTTTAGTTGAGGAGTTATTGATGTATGATATGGGCACAAAATTTTGTGATTTGAGTTTATCAATAAAAATTATGCATTTTTTTAAAAAGATAATAAAAGGTATATTAAATACAAACTGATGGTAATGTGTTTTAGGTATGGTATTTACAGTATCTAATTATTTTTTAAGAGTGTTTCTCACCCTAGTTAAATCTTCTGAATATATATAAACAAAATGAACACCTTCAATGTTTTGATTGCATTATTTGTACATTGCTTGTGGAGATAAAATATGATTATCCACATCTCTTTGGTAGAGTTGCTAAACACTTGAGTGTACCACCTATCTTACCACAAGGTTGACTATATTATCTATCCCACTTCAAAGGTTGACTGTACCACCTATCCACCACAAAGTTCCTAACTGTGACTAGTTGAAAAAAAGTTTCATTTAGCATAAAGAATAAAATCTTCAAGATGGAAACAAAGATTCAAAGTCTTTTTGCAATTCTTATATTGATCTGCACACCCATCTGAAAAGTATTCAATATTTTTTATTTGAGGTAGATTTGTTGTAATGTCATTGCTGACAACTTCAATAATTTTATACATCATGTTTCCATCATGCATCATATCATCTGAAACAATACAATAAGATTTGTGCTTATGAACACCATGAAATATAATAATAATCACAGGATGGAATGTACATTGTAAATTTTCATTTGTAGTTTTCTGAAAAATCACCCAGAAATAATGCTGTTACCTTATTCATTTTGTTTTGTTTTTTGTTTTCAGGTATACTGCTTATCTTTGCTAAATACGAGTGTCGTGCAAGTTTTGTCAGTTTTTTACATACTAGTTCTATGTAATCAAACACTGGCTCTTTGTTAAGTGTTAAGTTTGACCTATCTGATGTTGTCCACTGATCAAATTCTACCTCATCATCATCTTCAAATTCTCCATATAAATCTCATATAAAAATTCATTGAAAATCTAAAAGTTTTTCAACAAATGCATTCATAGTTGGGGGGCATCTTTCACATTTTTGCATCATACAGTCTTTATTAGTCATGTCATAGACAATAGGTAACGATATTTTGTATATCACACAAAGGATGTAAAAGCAGTTTTAAATTCTGATGAACAGCACAGAAAAATACAGAATGTGTTCCTGAAGCACTAACAGCATTACACAATTGGTCACAATGTGCAAAATCTTAAAAACCCTATTTTTTTTTTGAAGGTTTTGAAACCCTTGGTTTCGAAGGAAACAAACAATTCTTTTACTACATAAGAGCAAACGTTTTACATGTGAACATTTTTCTTTATGATTATATAGTCCTTTTTACCAGGCCATTTTTATATGGTTATTCCTCATCTTCGTAAAAAGATTTGACCAGTTGAACTGTTACATTAGGAAGACTTTTTCCAAATTTAGGATTGGGCATGGCTAAAACACCTTTTTCTAATGCTATTTTCTGTGGAGTTTAAGCTTGTAATTTATTTTATGCAATATTTCAGGAATTTTTTTCAACTGCCAGTCAGTTGGAGCCATAAACTGTATTTTTTAGATAGTGCTCTTCAATTTTGTTAGTTAACTATACTATAATGTTACCAAAATCTGTCAGTTCTTTGAAACTTTCTTATGATATGTTAAGGGAAGTGGCTTCCTTTTTTAATGGAGGTTATTAATGGAATTTTCACTTACCTTCTCTGATTTTACTTGATTTATGCAACCCTTTAACCTTAATAGGAGATACTCCAGCAGCTCTAAAGTATCTACACCCTCTTTTTTATGTTGAATTTTCATTAACAATATCAAAATCTTCATTTTTAATCTTCTTTTCATTTTTACTCAAGTTTTTTAATAGACATTTCATAAACGTTCATTTTACAAGTATTCCTGTCAGTACTTTCATTCAGATATTACTTGGGTATATGATCGTTTATAACAAGGTCCATAATTATTTACAAAGAAACAATTGATTTTTTTATTCATAAAAAACTATAACGAGAAATCACAATCTAAACACTTAAATACAAGAAATCTTAAATACAATTTCCCTAATGAGTAAAGTACACTTAAACACAAACAATAAGACCAAAATAAATAACTATTATTTCTAATGAACATATTTTAAATGCCTAATTATTTATTAATTGGTGTCAATTCTCCACTAATTATCTACAAAAAATATGTTTAAAGGTAAATATCTACTATAGATATAAGTTATTATATGATATTTATTAGATATAATATTTATTATGTGATATTATTATTATATGATTATTTATTAGATATTAAATAAATATAACTTAACAAGATAATATTTATTGGATATTATTATGCACATATGTCATTTAACTACTTATTTTATTAATGAGATAATCACTATTTTATTGATGAGATAATCACTATTTGAATACAATAAAACAAGCATTAAAAAAAAGTTTATGTAATAATTGCACAATGCAAATGACATAACTATTAATGAAATTAATAGTAGTTATTAGTATTAATGAAAATAACAAATTGATAAATTAACAAAATGTATAGCACAATATTTTGTAACAACTTAAAAAATGTAAACTTTCAAATCAAATCACTTTTTGTTTTTTTAAATCAACTGACTTTTATTTATAAAAAATTTTTATATAAAAATTAATATAATTGTATATCAAAATGAATTTGCTTAAAAATAAACTATATTTTATAAATTTTAAGAAACAAGACAACTTATGATAATTTGTGTGAAATACAATAAGCTATTACAAAAACTTAACATAGAGAGATTAAACAAAAGCAAAAGTTTAAATCACTTACTGTTTTTTTAAATCAACTGACTTTTATTTAAAAATTTTTTTTATATAAAAATTTATATAATTGTATATCAAAATGAATTTGCTTTAAAATAAACTATATTTTATAAATTTTAAGAGATAAGACAATTTATGATAATTTATGTGAAATACAATAAGTTATTACAAAAACTTAACATAAAGAGATTCAACAAAAGCCAAACTTTAATTGTAGTTTTAAATCTAATATTTTTTTGAGTTTTTGTGTTGTTACTATTTTTTGCTTGA